>NW_019173025.1:0-263466 GCF_001831195.1 Colletotrichum orchidophilum
CCACAACACGACCCACACCGCACCCCCCCCCCCAGCCGAGGGGCGCGGCCAGTGTGGGGTGCTGAGGTGTGCCATCACGAGTGTCCAGCTCCACATTTGTTTTTTGTCGGTGCAGAGGGCATAAGAGGAATCGGGGGGTGGGGGGGGGGGGGGGGGGGGGGGGGGCAAACGTGCCATGAGCTGGACTCCACTCATACAGAACCAGAGTGACGTTAGGATGGACTGTTCTCTCTTCATAGACTAACCAGTGTTAACTTCTCTGTATTGTAAGCGACGCGCTATTGCTAAGAGTAGAGTGTCTACTCACCCACATCGAAGTCCTGCGAGGTTTGTGTCAGTAGGATTTCTCTGCCATTCAGGGGCTCGGAGCTACGAACACGATGAAGAACCTTGACCACAACACTCGAAAAGCCCGAGCAGAAATATGACGACCGTGAGAGCCTTGACGGCCTTGGCGGCAGCTGAGCAGGCAATGACGATGCCCCAGCAGAAGACATTGGTGGCAAGGCCCTTTGCGGCGGGAAGCTTCTGGGGGAGCGGGTTTGTCGGGTACTCTCCGACAAGGGCACTCATGTACAAGATAGTGCCAAGCCAAATATTCAAATATAAATCAGAGACTATTCTCACATTCTTGCTTCTCTCTAATGCGGTCAGAGGGTTACATCTTACTTAAATGCTGGCCGATGATTTTGGCGTCTTCCTTGATGTCCAAGACAGAGGCGCAAGCAAGAGTGACCTTTTCAAGGGACTGGCAGAAGGAGGTGTCCAACGTATAGGCCAGGATTTCTTTGTTGACTGTGAATAAAATCTTCTTGTTTGTATTATCGTCACCGTAGATGTCCTGAGTGTTGGTATAGTCGTTGGTCGGTGGGTTGGTTACTCAGCTATGGGTCTCTCTCCTGCATTTTTTTTTTTTTGCCTGATTCTGTAGAGACAGAGAAGAATCGAGGGAAAAGAGATGACTGATATTCGTTGAACCAGGTGGTAGGGTCACAGTCACTGACTTGCCCCCCTCCTAGTGCCCAATAGCCACATGAGAAGGTGCCGGGGCGATGGCAGTGTCGCCAGTGACCTGGTCGGCGTATTCTTTCTTCATATTGTAAGTTTTGTTGTTGCAGTGAGTCCGAGATGCTTTCCTTCAGACCTATTGTAGTCGAGATTGTTGTAATTACTTGCTTATCCGTCTGTTTAAAGACATTTCGTACATCGCAACTTAGTTGACTTTTGGCCTAGTGCTACTGCCGTGGGATCGATGTACTGAGTAACGTGACCTGACTAGGAAGTGTTAAGTAATGTGAAGCTCTCATGTCGTTAGGTTATGACATTCTATCAAATAATCGTACGCTTATCATCATATCGTTCATACGGCCTCTATGGCTCTGAAATTTCGATCCCAAGGCGTTCAGACGAGGAAAACGAGCCATCTTCTGAACAAGCTCTGGTGTGGAAAAATGGTTTCGGCAGAGATTACCAGACGTTAAAGTCAAGGATACCCTCCATAGTGGCTTCTTTCAGCGGTCTACGGGCATGTCATTGTGATGGGTGCCCAGTCTTCCCCGCATGCACCTTCTCCACGTTCAGATCTTACCCCGACATGATCCCCAATGTGACTTGTGACAACGGCGCCTTCGTTTGCTTTGAATAGTTGGATAGTGAGGTGGGTAATCGATTGGATAACACCTGCCTTGCTCCGGAGCGTACGGTACCTACAAGCTGTCCTGCCAGTCTGGCGGCGAGGAAGATAACCAACCCCGGCCCAAGAAGAGTCTCAATGTGATTGCTCAAAGATGGAACGGGCTTGGCGATGTGTCCGACAACCCAGCCTACAAATTCGCTGGCCGATTGGTTCAAGCACGCCATTGGTTCCGCTTGGTTTGGTGTACTCCGGAAACAAGGTCGGTGTCGATGACTTTGCGCATCAAAACGCCTGTTAGCAGAATGACATTTGGTGCTTGTCGTTTTAAGTGGGAATCGCTCATGCCGAAGAGAAGCTATGTTGGTCCACGCCCCAGATCTTTGCTGTGACCCTGGGGAGAAGAGCCCAGCTGCCAGAGACTTTGCTTGTTGCTTGTTGATTTCAGCTGCAGAGAACGGGGGAGTAGTGAGCCCGGCTACCGTCTCCTGGCAGTGTTTACTGCGCTTCTGTGTAAATGGCCGATTTGTGTTAGACTGGAGGACCTTGGCCTTTGATGATGGTGATGCGCGTTGGGTAGTAGGTTTCTTCTTACACAAGCTTGACCGCTGATTTTGGTCCAGGTCATCTACCGATCTCTTATTGAAGCTATTTGCGACGGGAACTTCTTCAAATTCGACGGCCTCGCGCTTCGTATTGCTAGCTTTAGCTCAGGGGCGAGCTCTTTGGACTAAGGTATGCTTCTTCTCATGGTGGACCAAGCGCAGCAAGCAGTCAGAAACAAGTTTAGTGTCCGTTTGCTCAAATAGATCAAAAGAATATCACCATGGGTGAACCGGCCAGTCTCTGATTTGGTAAGGACTGGGAAATGTGAACAAGTACATAGCACGAAGTGGTTGAAAAATGCATACCCCCAAGCTACAGTAGATAACCTACGGCGATTTAATGACCTACTCACATTCATTCATCTTGAAGGTCTCTCTAAATTTATAGTAGAACAGCAAGAGAACCTTGGTCTGCCCCACCGATACACCTTTCCAAGTTCTCGTCTTCTTCACGGTCCCCAGGTCCTCGTCCGCTCATACATCTCTCACATTAACACATTCGCCGGGACACTCCTCCAACCCCTCGACTCCCTGCCATGGCACCTCGATGCTCGCCGCATTTTCCCCATAGTTAAGAGCGAGTAGAACGTACCGGTACGCCCACGTCTCTGATGATAAGAGGCGAATTGAACGACGCCCAGAAGGAGACGTGCGTCTACTCCTCTGCCTCGGACATGTACACAATCTTCCCGCTGACATTATACCCGACGCCGATCTCCAACATATTCATGTCCGCCCAGCTCCCCCTCTCCTTTGCCTGGAACTGCGAGATCTCCCGAGATCTCCCTCATCTTCCGGATCATCGTCAGCATGATCACCGCGGCGTACCCGGTGTTGAGATAATACGCCGTCTTGCAGATGTTGGCCTTGTCCTCGGCGAACCTCGCGTGGATGTCGCCTGACATGCGGTACGACGCGGCGCCGACCTGGTCTGCCCAGTACCAGGGGAACTGGTGGCCCCAATAGCACAGGCTGGAGAATATTTCACGGCCGATCGCCAGCAGGGCGGACGATATCGTCTGGAAGCGCTCCTGCTGGGTGTGCGTGCCCGCGTGGAAGCCGCCGCAGTTGTCGTACTTTAGGTAGGCACACCAAGGCCGCGTAAGTTTGGGGTAAGTTTGGGCGTCGAGCTCTTCGTAACGCAAGGAGCCAGGGGTAAAGACGCAGCCAAAGATTACAGAGTCATTGAGAATTATTTAGCAAGCGTTCTCATGGGTGTATGTATTTTCCTTTCTATTCAACGAGTCAATCTTGCACGGTAGCAAGCTGCTAAAAAGAAAACAGACAGAAGCCCTGGCAATGTAAGGGATAGTACGCGTAGAGACCAATCTTGAGACTTAGAGCGTGTACGTGCTCCGCGAGCGCAGAGACACGAGATGGAAAGCGGGCGGCGTTGTGCTGCTGCCGACCCTCGGCGTCTCGCTCGAGAGCCTGCCAGCCCTCGTCCATGACAACGTAGCTGCATCCGGCCCTGGCTAGGCCCTTTTACACCATCAAATTTGTCGTAGTCTGGATGAGGGTCTGGTTGAATGAGTTCCACGAGTTCTAGCCTGTTGGGGGGAAGAGGACGTAAAGTGAATGTTACGTTTTTCTTGGTCGGATCTGATGACCTGTGAAGAGGGACAGTTCTCGCCCATTTATGGCTTTGAGATATCGCCAGACTTGTAGGACCCTGGGGCACAGGGCACTTCGGCGAGGATGGCGAGGAGTGTTACAGGTAGCATGGCGTTCACTTGCGAGAGGGAGATGGTACGGGTACATCGGTAGGTACAACAAGCGACGGATGCTACATGGCTTTTTTTTAAAACTACAAGCCATACTCGACTTGGAAATATTTAAAAAGGAATGGTCTCTGCTCGTCTGGGGAAACCTGATGTCACCCGGGGTGTTACCCCTGTAGCTTACCCATCCGGAGATGCGATCTGCGGAGAACACAACGGCAAGTCGATCTCCCGCACTCCGGGACGACTATCGGGGCACGGAACCGGCTCGGAAGATTGACCTAGTGACCAATCATTCGCCATGAGGTTTTTGATGACTTCCAAATGGTGTGCGATGTATTTTATGCAGTTCTCTGCCTAGTTTTGACCTCCTGGTATTAGGCTGCCGCTCCCCATGTCGTTACATCTGCATTTCCACGCTCGCGACGTACCACTTGGAAATACTATCAGCTGTATCCGTCATGAAGTTGTTCGAGATAATGAGCATCTTCACTCTCGTGGCGATATCAACGGCGGTCTCCGCAGACAGGAACCCGCTGTCCTACGCGCCCAAGCCGGCGGGTCCTTACGTGTCCCAAAAGATCTCCAGCGCGACAACCCTCCCAGACATCATCAAATTCTAGGAACGGCCCGACGACGCTCGTCACAGTACTGGACGGGTCCGCGGGCTTCGCCGAGCTTTTGAAACCCTTTCCCCCTTTGGACTTCACCTTCTTCGCCCTTGAGGAACACACGGCACAATACTTCAGTATCATTGCGCCGACGTACACGTAATACCCAATCTGGATCCTCGTCGCGGCTCCGTTGCAGACATCCGTAAGCAGCTGCGAGTTGGGTACGTAGTGGCGGCTCGGACAAGGGGGTGTCGCCACGAGGTTCCAGATAGAGTCCTACCTATACGTCGGCATGCAGATCAAGGATGGCCAGGTGTTGCTAAACGATGTTGCGATGGTGACCAACGGAAAGCGGAGGTTTACCAAGGTGCGTTCTCTCCAGTTCAACCTACACGGGCTAACGGCTCTGATGGAAATTTGGTACAAGGGCGTTGTTCACATCATTGATCATGTTCTTGAACCGTCGGCGCAACCCTTTAAGCAGATAAGCCCAATGCAAGCCAAAAATTCATTGTCGGAAGCTGCTCCAATACGTCTCTGCCATACTGTTAGACTCTACCAGAAGGTGGATTCGGAAGTGTACGAAACGGCGGATAGGCTGTGTTGGCAAGGAACGGAACGCTTGTGTTGCAGACGTGTTGCTCAGTGGGAATTACTCGTTACCGAATATAATTCGTAGTTGAAGCGCCACACGCCGTTGAATTGTCTGTCTCACCCTTGTTCCCGCTTTTGTGCCTCGACACATCCCTGTCTCATGAGATGCCCTTGGTCGAGCAAATGCCGTCGCCCCCACTGCAATTACAACTTGAGCGCAATTTTCGCCTCGACGACCATCCAAGAAGTCCACTTGGAATACAATCTGCCCTGATGGTCTAGCGGTATGATTCTCCCTTAGGGTTGTTGGAAGATATCGCCATCTGGGAGAGGTCCCAGGTTCGAATCCTGGTTAGGGCCCAACCATTTTTTGTTGATGTTGGAAAATATGTCTTTCTGGAGTTTTGCGTGATGGAAGCATTGTATTAATTTTCGCAAGTTGTGAGTGGTGGGTGGTGTGTGCGTGGTGGCTGTTGGTTTGAGCGGAGGTGGCGCGTGCTCAGTCAGTTGTCGTCTTTTTTTTTTTATACTGGCGTTAATTTGCCAGATTGCTTGCGAGGCTTGTTTGCTTATCATCTAAGCACAACATATCGAAGTGCCGGGCTGCGCCGCTGCAGAACGTGTGTGGTAGGATCGCTAAACAACAGATGAAGAAGGTGTTGGTTGGTTCAGCGCCGCATCGTCAACTCGCAGAACGACTTGCGTCACGACTTGGGTCTCATTTACCTGCATCAAGAACAGCCCGGAAAGACGTTGGCCTGGTAGCAAACCGTGGCATCGCAACAGCCCGGAACAGATAAGGACCACAATTGGAACCAGACGCAGTTCATCGAAGACGCCAGCCGGTTCCGAATTGCCGGGTAATGGAATAGAATGCACGCGGTTTCTAGGCTCACGCGCGCACGTTTCCTGTTGATTGCCTGTGAATCGAAATATACCAGACGACGCAACGGAACGGAACGGCACCGCAGGATGCACGAAACGACAAAGGTGGGGTCCCGTCAAGCATCGAACACGGCAATGCTTCCACCCGGATACCACGCCTTCTCAGTGGACCAGGCTCTCGTCGAGAGGTCAACAACGACAGACTGTCCGAGTCTGACTTGTCCCTCAGAGACGGATACGGGTTGGAGGGTTCTCTTGACAGGTCTGGGCGTTCAAAATAGCGAGAGTTCTGAGGAGGAAAAGTCCGAGAGTTATTCCCTGCAATCCGGTGCGTGGTGGGCATACCGGGACAGAAGTTGTGGTATGCAAGGGATGCGAATAGAGATGCGTAAGACCACAGAGCCTCATTGAATCATAGGCATTCGTCCATGTGAGAGCCACAAGTCTGGGCAAACCCGGAGAAAGTCTGACGAAAAATATAGGAGTGAAAAATAAAGGGAGGGTCCGAGACGTCGCTAGCGCCCAAGATCCCTGTCGTCGTTCCCGAGGAACCACAACTTACAAGCACCACAGTCTTTTTTGGTCGCGCATCTCCGGATTACCTTATTACGAGAAGGATGGTGGGGAGGCGCCAGACATGGTTTGCCAGGTGAGCCAAGAGCTTGGAAATTGGGCGTAGGCGGCGGTAATGTGGTGCCACCGTACCACCGCAGTCGAAGGAAGGCGAGACCAGGGAACTGGATCGTGCCATGACGGGGCTCCTATCAGTTCAAATTCGCAGGGCTTCACAGACTCGGGCGGCGGCGGGCCTTAAGGAACTCTGAATCGGTAGAGTGCTCCGGTGCCTGAGTTTGCCTTCGTACGATCGCCAAGTGGGAGCTGGCCGACGTTGCCTTTGAACAGGGCGCCTACGGACACAACCTATTCCTACGGATACAGGTAGGTAGGTAGTCGGGCTAGCCGGCACTTGATGCGGATGCACAAGAGGCCATGGACGCGTGGTATAGTAGTATTCGCGGTCGAAGATTGTGACATGTCTCGCGTTGCGGCTTGCCGCGTCCACCTGCTGGGAGTTGAGGTTTCCTGAGTTCGTCTCCTGTTTCTCTTTTTCCCCTTGGGCATGATGATGTAAGTCGAGGAGGCTTGAGTGTCTCGAGGTGTTGGGGGCTGTTGGCCGCTGAAGTGAGCATATTCTACGTACCTAGAGAGTGTCGCAGGCATGAGCCACGCTTCACCACGTGAAGATGTAAGAGAAAGCAATGCTACGTAATGTAGCGTTCCAGCTTGTGACTGGTGGTCGTCTTGTCTAGCAAGGGCCAGACCAGGCCAGGTACCGGGACACTACGGGCAGCCCTAACCACTAAGCCATTGGCTCAAACGGACGACCACCCCAATCTGGCGACTCTTGGACGATTCCAGCGTTGTGATTGGCCACTATCCCGGACACCAGCGCCTGCACGGCTCCTGGATTGGTGCGTGCCACAGCCGCCTGCATGAGCGGGCCCCTCGGTCCTGAAACGCAGTCCGTCAGGGAGTCGGATTCATCGCGACCTCCCTCAGCCCTCTGCTCCCCCTTCACAGTCCTCATTCTGCTGTGGCTCCGGGTTCTTCACACGGCTTCGTATCGCGGGGGAGCAAGGCCTCTGGGCACAGTGTGGACGAGCGTGGGCAGGTCCCCAGGTGTTTCTGGTGCGTTTCTCATCCTTGCGTCTGCTGTTCGAGCCGTCGAGACGACGAGG
The DNA here is from genome assembly GCF_001831195.1 of Colletotrichum orchidophilum. Classification (NCBI taxonomy): domain Eukaryota; kingdom Fungi; phylum Ascomycota; class Sordariomycetes; order Glomerellales; family Glomerellaceae; genus Colletotrichum; species Colletotrichum orchidophilum. The sequence continues at coordinate 7,792 of NW_019173025.1, forward strand.
GGTTCTGACCGCCTACCAATACGTAACCGTAACCCACTCGGACAAGCACACAGCAGCAAGAGGGTGTCTCCTCCTTCTCGATACAGCGCCCCCTCGCCTGACTGTTTGAATCTGGCGATTCTCCTCTGGGGTCTCCCTTGCCTACGCAGGTCTCGTCCGAGACAGTATTGTGGGCCCCCCTTACCGGCCGCTCTCCCGCTCCACCGCCCACGTCCCATTCTCTCAGGCCTCGTCTCTGCCGCAACACGAGGCACCAGACAGCATCTCCTCCCCTCTTCTCCCGCTCCGTGCTGCTGTCGGACTGTCTCTCTGGAGGGTGATTATCGGTCCATCTTCACGTTCTTCTGTACAATCGTTCACTCTAACCTTATTCCCTTCTTCGCGACGGCTTCGTCGACTTCTTTCTTTTCCCCCTTCTTCTCGTGTGCTCGTCCCCGCTGGGTGGTGGAGGTTCAGTTTTATTTTTGCTGGTCGAAGACAGTCCTTACCCACCGACATCAGCGACACCGACGACGACGCACTACCCGATTCCGTATTCAACACCAACCTTGGACAAAGACGCCGGACGTCGATCAAATCAAATCTCTAAATCGCAGATTCTAAAAAAAAATTGTTTCAAAAGAGGAGGATCTAGGAGAAAAAGAGGAGGAACTTTGTACCAGCAACGCAGGACGAGGAGCAGCCAAGTCTCTCCGAGCGACATCTTGGTTCTCGGGTCTCTAGGCTGCTCGATTTAACGAAACGCAGCAACCATGGCGAATAAGGTGCTGATGACCTTTGTGGTCGCCGATATCATCTTCGTCATCACCGGAGCGCTGCTTCTGGGTTTCGCCCTCATTAACCAGAACCTCATTAACGAGGCGCCGACGGAAGGAGCCCAAGCTGTTATGCGTCTGCTCACGGCCCAATTTCCACTGACAGGTACGACGAACTGGGAGCATGCCGCTTTCGATCCGCATTTCGTGGAAGAATATACCGGACATCCTGACTGACTTGACTAACAGCCGGTATTGCCAATGCCGTCTTCATCTTCGTTACTTTCCTCTCCACGATCCCCGGCATGATCACGCCGACTCGTGGCTGGCTTAAGATTTCGGGTTACCTGACCACCTTCTGCGGTCTCTTCAGTCTGGTTCTTGGTGTTTACCTTTGGGTTCTCACCCTCACCACCAAGAACGACTTTGGCAAGACGTGGAATGTCCAGGACCCTCGTGTCCAGGAACTTATGCAGACTGCTGTAAGTGCCTTTCCTGGGTTCAATATAAAGTGCCAGTAACTGACGCTTGAACTCAGTTCAAATGCTGCGGATACTTCAACAGCACGTCACCCGCCTTCGTCACCGACGCCCAATGCCCGAGTCCCGCCGCCGCCGCCCTGCAGCGTGGTTGCGCAACCCCGATCACGAGTTTTGCCAACATCTTCGTCGACAACATTTTCACCGCCGTCTTTGGTATGGTCGGTATCGACGCCATGCTCATTGTCAGCATCGCTATGCTGCTCAAGGATCGCAAGGAACGCGAACGTTACCGCCACATCGACGAGAAGGCCGGCTACCGCGGTTTCTAAGCCAGTGGTCCGGCTTCAGACTATCAGGGCAAAACGCCGCCGGCTCGAGTTGGCGCCCAACCTTTTCGTTTCTCGCTCGGGATACCAGCTTTTCTCGGAAACTCTTTTTTTTCTTTTGCGTTTGGCAAATCGGAGCGAGCAACTGTATCTGGTCTCCTGCTTCTGGATGGGGAAAGACTGAATCGCCTTATCTCCCGCCGCGGCCATTGATTGGTCTTAATCTTGCTCCAATTCCTTAGACAAACTGGACAGGCTGAATCAATAACTTGACCCCCCCTTTTTTTTCTGCGTTGCGCAGAAGCCTCCCGTTTGCTCCTCCTCTTGATTAAGTAGGAGAAAACGGAGTGGTGTACGAATCTTAACGCATGGAAACGAATATTCGGACGGAGATTCTCGAAGCGACAGGTCTTTTTCGTGTGACGGCCAACATCTCTCTTACCTCTCCAAGCCTTCCTACCGACGAACTCCCTTCTTTCTTGTTTGCACGGACACCATATATAGATTTTTTAGTGTTGATTATCTCTATTCTGTAAAAAAGGGGGGAACTTGCCCTGAAAGCAAATCTATTTCTTGAAAATCTCGCATCTCGTTTGATCGGGGTTGGCCTGTGACTCATTATGTGACCCTAAGTGAACGACAGGAGTGCGTGGGATGTGTAAGAATAGGGAGAGGTTTTGCTCCTGAGTGTGGCAAGACGGTCATCAACTCTCGTCATAAACCAAAAAGGAGGGAGATGCGTGTGCAAATATATAACAATCTCGCTAATCCATCAAGTGTGTACACGTCGCCATGCGCCGCATCTATTTGTGACGATGGATGACGTGAACGACGTTGTGCAAAAAGGCCAAGGCCAAGAGGCCCCCTCTCCCCAATCTTTTTATTTACGGCTCCCGAAAATTTAGATAGACAAGATTATCGAGCAAAGTCGGCGAACTAGATGGCAGGTGCCAGGTGAAACTAGCGTACTTGTGAAGACGGCGAGCTGGAAATAGAAGACTCTGGGAATATAGGATAAGCACGCCAAGCGGAACCCGATCGAAAGATGATTAGGGGCCGGAGTTTGGGGCTTTGATGGGAGTGGAGGAGAGAAGAGGCCAGTTGAGGAATTTGGAGTTAGTTTGATTGAGATAGATGAATAGAAAAAGACTGAGTGACAGGTGAGAAGGCAAGGCAAGGCGAGGAAGCGTCGGGTGAGGCTGAGAGCGAGAGGAGAGGTGAGAGGGAAGCGGCGTATAGGCGATTTTGGGGTGGAACCCCCACAATGTAGATGGAACGACATAGACTAGCTGGATAATCTACCCGGATCAACGACGGGCGAGGAGGAGGAAGAGGAGGAGGAGGTCATCGACACTACCGTCGAAGCCTGACGCAGCACAGAGGACTAGATAACTTGCTATCATGCCAAATATTCATAGCTGGCTGTGACGCTTTTTCCCCTGTCTATTGCTCTGAAGCCGAGTATCCGTGTTTGTAACAAAAAGAAGGGGCGCGGTAGTAGCTGGAGATGCGTCACGTCCAATAAATCTCGTTTCACGTATGATAATTGACACAATCCGCCTAAAGCATCCAATTGTTTGCACCCATTCCTCGCCGAGTATAATATGTTTGATATAGACAATCAAGAGGAGACTCGGGGTTTACAAGATTGGGCCTCGAAGCACATTTCACGTGTGGGCAGGGCACGAAGTCATGCTCAGACTACCTATCTCGATCTAGACATTGCGGGATGTGATGATTCCCAATCTTCGCGGGTGGGTTGAAAGCCGGATGTTCATCTCGCACTTCTTCGTCTCGCCTTTCGTTAATCTGCCCGTTGTCTGAGCAGGGGAGGATGGCGTCTGTCCGGCGGCGAGCCGAGAGTCCATTTTCATCATAGGTTCTACGCGTCAGGATGAATGATACAAAAGAACAGAACCCCCCTTCAAAGGAGAGTTTACCGACGTCGTCGCTCTCTCGCTGTCCAAAAGAGAGAGAGAGAGAGAGAGAGAGAGAGAGTGAACCAAGTTCAGAGAGAAGAAATTCGTGGAAAATTCACCGAGTTACTCGTCTTCGTCCACCCACGTCCCCCGACCCCCAAGAACACACCTTCAAGTCTACTGCATCAGAGTCCAATAAAAGATGAGTAGTACCGCTATACCACAGACATGACGGATGTCGAGACGCTCGTGGAATTCCAGACTTTGGGCAGGTGCGGTAGGTTAACAATGATGATCAATGTCAAGTACACACTGCCCGCGATCACAGCCACGGCCATGACAATCCGATGTCGACATGCCCAACAGACAGGATCAGAAAAACCAAAAAAAAAGTCAAAATTTATCAACGTCACCTGTCACGACCGTGCACCCAAAACGTTGCATCTAAACACTTTTCCCTTTTCTCAACACAAGCAATCCCACCGAACCCTTCAAGGTGGGAGAACGAACTTGAAAAAGACTCTCCACACGAAGGCAACGCTCGTATTTGACAGCTGGCATTTTAGAAAAGTTGCTCAGACCTGAATTCGGTCGTTGAAAAAAACTAATCTCTTTTACATTGATGTGTCCAACGAGGTTGACGACTAATACATGTTGATAGCTGGTTGCTTTTGACGTTCCAGAGACTGGATTGGCCAGTTAGCATGCCACTGGAGAATTGTGTAAAACTCATACTGCTGGCAGTTGGCGCATGTCTAAGTATAGGCTGTTATGCTCACATGAAAAGTTTCGAATTTCTTGGTAAAAAGAAGAACATGTTGAAAAAGGGAATAATGACGTGACAAGTGTTCCGATACTCATACAGGCGAATCATCATTTGATCGACCGCCCCACCCCCTATCCTGGGACCCGTCGCCGCCGTCATTGCCTCCACTGCCACCAATATCCCTCTCCCCTTCCCCTTGTCCCGTCGGCGGCGGAGGCTCGTCTCGGAATACGGGCCATACGCTACCGCTCCCACTGCTGCCGGGCGGATTGCTCGCGCCGTCGTCTCCCCTGTCGGACCGCCACCACTTGAGATTCCAGATACCGCCCAACGCCTCTTGCAGTGTGAGCTGGCTGCTGCTCTGACTCTTGCGCCGACGACGGGCCGTGAAGCCCGGAAACCCGGTGGATTTACGTCGCCTCCTACCCGGGCCGGGCCGGCGTGACGAAAGGGACTCGGTGCTGGGTCCTGCTTCCGAGGACGAAAAGAGGGGGTTACCGCTACCGCTGCTTACGCCGCGGCGGTGCGGGAGTAAAGAGGTGGACTCGCTGAGTTCGCCGGGCATAGTGCTAGAACGTCTGCGCGAGGTGGGCGGGCTGGAAGTATCGCGGTCCTCGAGTTCGCCCCAAATCTCAGCGCGTTCTTGCCATCTCCTACCCGTCTTCTTCCGCTTCGGTGTGGGTGTTAGGGGTGTCGTCTCACCGCTGGCCACGTTAAATGTTGAATAGGTTGTAGCGGGTAATGGGTCATCTTCTTCGTGGAGGCTGTAAAGGTCGTCGCCGCCTAGGAGGGACTCTTCTTCGTCTTCCGTATCCTCCACAAGACCAAGTCCGGGGGCTAAAGATGACTGACCGACACCTGGCGTGTGCTGTTCGTCGCTGAGACGCCACGATAGTGCCAGCACACCAGCAAGTAGGATGACTGTCCCAAGAGCGATGAGACATGCGCGTAAGGGGTTGATCTGGTCCGTCTGCTTGAAGTATATCAAACCGTCCAGAATCGCAATGATGTTATAGATGCAGAATACCAAAGGATATAGGACCGAGGTCGAGACGAGCTTCAGACCGCGGTGTAAGTAGTAGAGTTGACTCAGTGCCAGGGTGACCAGCGCCAGCACGAGGACCCACGCCTGCCAGTGAACAAATTGGTTATTGCCGTCCGCGATCGTCTTAATGATCAGCTCGACGGCCGACTTGGCAACTAGCAGCGAATGCGCCGAGAGGATACCGCTTATGCATCCGTAGGCGAGGCCGCGGACGAAGCGGAATCGCGAATTGAGTGACATGCTTGTGAAGTGGTCGAGGCAGTCGACGCTGATGGCTATGGACAGGACGAGGAAGGCCTGCAAGATCATCCATACCACGAAAGGCTTCCGACCGAGGAGCTCAAGAAGCTCCTGAAGATTGTGTGCGGGAGCAGGAATGGCTCCGAAGATGGCAATCAGAACGGCGCCGGCGCAGACGAGTAGGGTACCCCATAGCGACCACCTCGTGAAGGGTTCGTTGAGTATAAGGGTAGCGCATATCGAGTTGAAGACGAGGCCCGACGCCTGCAGGGTCGAGAGTACAGGGAGAGGGAGGGTTGAGATCTGGACGGAGCTACCGAGCAGGTTTGCGGCGATGAACATGCCCATCCCCAGCTGCCATTTCCCCCTCCGATATGGCGGCCGACGGATCTCGTGCGGGCCCTTTTCGTCTTCGAGAATGTGGGATTTGCGTTGGAGGGTGAGACCCAGGCTCTGGACGCTGGTGGACAAGAGACCGACGATGATTCCTATCTACACGAGGGGGGAAAGAAGGGCAACGTTAGCGACGGATAATCTTCTTGGTCGTTTACGAAGCGACAGAGGCGCAAAGGGAGGCAGATGCATACGGCGATTGTCCCCCCAGGGGAGATGCCGCCAAAGGACCCCATTGCACGCGCAAGGAGCTAGGTGTCGGTCATCTGGCGGCGGTCGAGGTTGAAGCAGCGGCAGTCGGTCTCATCGACTTATCGTCGTCCCTTGTTTCTCTGGCAGGCCCGCGCAACCGTGTAGGCCCGTCGGTATCCTGGCGGCACGTACGTGGGAGGTGCTGCCTTTTCGCAACGAGGACCAGATGAAATCGACTCCAGCGGCTGGACGGAGGGGATCGAACGCTTCGGCAGGATGGAGGGGTGAGAGGGGGACGGTGCAAACAAAGCGATTGTGGAATGCTTCGTGTTCTGGGATTGGAGATGATGTGGCCAGGTAAAGTTGTCCGAACGGTTGTGTCTCGCCACGGTTGGGAAAATGGTTGCTTTGCTGTCGCTTCCCTCCAATAGCCGCCAAGAGAGAGCTTGCGAATGGGTTTCAAGTTTGAATGCGCGTCTAGGTATATTGTTTGACGGAACAACCAAGCGACAAATTGCCAGGTATCTCGGAGAAATTGGTGGTTGCGTAAACCTGATCAATGCAGCGTTATACAATAGCCAGTTCCCACATGGCCGGAGTCGGTGAACAGATCTCTGGTGTTAGATGATGGCGCAGCTCGAAACACCAGACAGACGTATGTTCACTATGCACCGACGCAATGGCCGCTCTCTGTTCCCATCGGTGTAGAAGAGCGTCGGGGTGGTCTGGCCAGGACGGAACCAGGAAGGGGGAGATGCCGACTGCATCAAGCAGCAGCACCCACACCCCCAGTGATCTCAAGGTACCTGTCTCGCCCGCAGCAGCCAACCTAAGCAGCAAGGGACTCCCGTCGCCGTCCACTCTTCAGGTGCCGCTTGCATTGCATTGTTAAGTGAGGTACTCCGTACCTAGCCCCTCTGCACCTTTGCACATGTGCTAAGCTGGTAGGCTGGGAAGTAACTAGGGGCATGGCTGTTTTGAGACGGCTGTTCCTCGGATATTCGTCACCTCCCGTTATCGGATTCCGGATTATCTTATCGCGATTTCCCATGAGCGTCTCCAGATGGCCTCCGTGATGTCACAGGCTGAGAAGGAAACGTGGCTGGAGAAGTGCACAAATGCCTGCGGCGTCTGCAGCTGCCAGATGCACGGACCGTATGTGGCGCACGACTCACTGCGAGCCGGTCCAGTATCGCACCCCACTTAAGCAATCTGTGGCTGACGGATGGATACCTGCTCTGTGGTTCCTGAAGCTGGGGGCCGAACGCCCAGTGATGCACTTGCTGCGCGGCTTAGAGAACCTAAGGTACTAGGCCTCGTCAAACAACAGCTTCAGTCAACCACCGCAATCCGATTCGATCCCCCCTCCCCATCGCGAACCTCCTCCCGACGGGCTTTCCACCAGCTCCTCTCTGCTTCTCACGCGATCTCATCATCGCCCGTCGTTCTTCCCACCTCCGATAAACCTAATTGAATCAACAAAAGTCGCTCACGCACCCCCCAAACCGCCATCATGTCGCACCAACCGTTGACGGACGACCAAGTAAGCTACCCCGACCTCATCTCATAACGAGAGCCTCTTCGGGTTGAACCCGAGCCTCCTGTCCGATACACACACACACACATACGAGAGACAGAGATAGAGAGGGGGGGAGAGAGACGTAGCCCGCTAATCAAACATGGCGTGCACCAAAACAGGTCGGCCAGGAGCTCCGCAAAATGACGGCCTTCATAAAGCAGGAGGCAATGGAAAAGGCCCGCGAGATCGAGATCAAGGCCAACGAGGAGTTCGCAATCGAAAAGTCCAAGCTCGTCCGCCAGGAGACGGACGCCATCGACGGCCAATACGAGAAGAAGTTCAAGCAGGCCCAGATGTCCCAGCAAATCACCCGCTCCACCGTCTCCAACAAGACGCGGCTCAAGGTCCTCGGCGCCCGCCAGGAGCTCCTCGACAATATCTTTGAGGACGCCCGCAAGAAGCTCTCCAACGCTACCAAGGACAAGGGAAAGTACCAGGCTACCCTTAAGAGCCTGGTCCTCGAGGGCCTCTACGCCCTCGCCGAGCCCGAGGTCGTTGTCCGCGCGCGGAAAGCCGATTTTGATGCCGTCAAGAAGGCCATTGAGGAGGCCACTAAGGAGTATAAGAAGGAGGTTGGCAAGGACACGTCAGCCAAGCTTGACGAGTCGGAGCCCCTCCCCGCAGAGAGGTACGTAATCCTTCCCCGAGAGCCAGGGGAAACATCGCGAGTGCAGACCATGGTTTTTAACAAACGGCGCAGCGCTGGAGGTGTTTTCATCATCGGTGGAAAGGGCAAGATTGAAATCAACAATACATTCGAGGAGCGTCTAAACCTCCTCCAGGAGACCGGTCTGCCGGCCGTCCGAGAGACCCTGTTTGGCAAGAACCCCAACCGCAGATTCACTGACTAAACCATCCCAACCCAGAAGTGCGCCTAGCAAAAACCCTGTATAGCCCTCTTTTTCTCCCTGGGGCTGGACACACTAAACGCTGCATGAAGGACTCCCCGGCGCCCACCCTGTTTCAAACTCCTTCCTGTGGTGTATCTTAGATGCTGTATGATGGTGGTGGCCAACCCTTGGCGTATTAGGTAGTTATCGTTGCAACTAAGAGTCCGTTATCATTCAACCTATTGCTGTAACGAAAGTCTCATCCTCGCTTGATGCGGGTTCGATGCCGGTGTCCATCTCAGACGGCTTATTCTTTCGAGAGCGGACAAACTTTTGCATAAAGTCTTGTTGACGCCTCTTCTTGGCCGACGACGGGCCTTGTTCTCCAAATATGCTTTGTGTTGGAGGGCGTTTGGTTCTCACCGAGTATGTCAGACGCTCGCCAACCCATTCAAGCACGCTCTTGGCCTCTGTACGGGCTAGATTCGCAGCTCCAGTGTCGTTGATGCCTCGCCAGATGGCCTTGAGACGCTTCGCGAGATCGTCAATATCTGCATTGAACTCCTTTTCGTAAATTAAGTCCTCGTCGTCACGCGCAAAAGCCCCGTCGTCCACTGCCATGTCAAGGAGCTGAACCAAAGCCTTTAGGTTGACGTAATCGGTCTTGTTGTTGATCTTGAAGTCGCTGTCCTTAACCCGAGCAATGACGAGGCGAAGGCTGATAACATCATCAGGGTGCTCGTTGGCTAGAGCAGCGTCTCGGAGAAAAAAGGCGACCGCCAGGCGTCTCCGCAGTTCGTGCAGCTTCCGCGAAGTGACGGGCATGCAGATGAGCGGCAACATCCGCAGCGATGTCTTGTCGAATCCGTGATACAGAGACGAGCAGATCTCGGTACACTTTGACAAACAGTCTTAGCACCACCTTCCACTCAACTTCTGGAGGATAAACTCACAAATTCGTTCCAGACACTGTCCTTGACTGTATCGACCAAAGCCGCCAAGGCATTCTGATGATGCATGAGAACGTCCACGTTCTCGAGGACCATCTTGTCAGCCGCCATGCGCAAGAGTATCTTAACAGCGTACGCGACCGTTTCGTATGTCAGATGATGGGCCACGTAGGCCATCCATTCCAAGAACGACTGGAGAGGTTCCCAGTCGCGATCGGCATAGATATCTCGACTTTCTCGTACGGGCCGGAGTACCTCGTCCCCGACAAAATCCGCGGCGCCCAATCTCCTCAGGCTCTCTTCCAGCAGTTGAGGCGTGATCAGGCGCTTGACCTGCTTGTCGTTGGCAGTGGCAATCTTGCTGTATTCCCCCCGAAGGACACCAAACTTTTCAACAGTCACCATGCCCAAGATCCAGAGATACAGTTCGTCTGGGAACATAACATTGACGGCTAGATTGTTCGGCATTCCGGACATGATGTGCCAGTCTCTTGTTCCGGGCTTTTCGAGGAAAGACCAGGGGCCTTTTGCATACTTCTTGGGGAACGGAGCAGGTTCTCCTAGCCCGCTCACATCCTTTTTGAAGAAGTACCATCTGGTCCTTGAGGCACCGGCATCAGTCCGCTCCATAGCTCGGAGCGCCTTGTCCGCATCTTCCTCAGTCTTGACACCAGCAATCTCGATCAGCTTCTGGCGAGCTTTGCTAGGACTTTCTTCGGTATCCACCATAACATCATCCTTAGGTGCAGGCTCAGCTGGCCGTCGTGGGCTCTCAAACAGCACATCGTGCCTCCTCGAGTGGGCATCCAATGTCTTGAAGTCGAATTTGTGCTTTGGCTGGATGGTGAGAGGCGACTTGTGAACCAGTCTGGCCCGTCTCTTGGCCTTTGGCGTTCCATCTGGCCTTGGCTTGGTGGGGCCGAGCATGTCGAGATCTGGAAAGGAGTCATCAGACAAAGAACCGTCATCGTCCTCGTCGTCGGACCCTTTGATGACTGCATCTCTTGTGAGAATCGGACGCTTCTTTGTTGTTGGTGGAGATGATGGGAGGGCGGGGGAGCTGGGTAGACTCGGGAGTGACGGCAAGCTGTTGGGTGTTCCATCAACCTTTGGCTCCCCTGAGATATCGCGCTTGGGCGTGCGCTGCAGCTTGCCTCTCTGCAATGAGGGTAAGTCAGCGAGCTCGCCAGCTGGAGGCGATCCTCGTGGGCTCTCGCTAGCCGTTTTCCTCCCCGGGCTTTGTCCAAACAACAACCGTCGAGGTGTCATGGGCTCCTCGGGCTCAGGAGACAGCCGAGGCGAAGATGGTAGTGATGAGAAGCGAACCTTTCGCGGTGAGCCGTTACTTCGACCTGACCGTAACGTCTTTGGAGTGACGGTCCCTTTCGGTGTGCCGGATCGTGACCTTTGTGATCTTTGCCGTATTGGCGTTAGACGAATAACTCGCCGCATTGGTGGGGATAGAACTGGTGTGTCTTGAAGTTCAGATAATGATGACATGGAGGTATTAAGGTTGGATGCCGTGAGGGCAGGCCGTTGGCCGGCGGTTGGAGTAGGACCTCTCTTAGCGGAGGATTTAGCGGCCTTGAGATTCGTGTTCTCGTCATGAGTCTTCTTTGGAGACAGACTCTTGCTCACGGCCGCCTTTCTTTGCGGCTTCACATCTCGCGTCTGAGCGCTCGCGAATATGCAATCTTGGAGCTCTTGGGTTGCTGACGAGGATTGGGATGCGGAATTTTGAGAGACTTGCGAGGACGTCACGGCAGACGATGCTTTGGCAGCAGCACGACCGGCCCCGAAGAAGCTTCTGATATCGGCGTTCTTGTTTGCGCCTGCTGGGGCAGTGTTGCCCGATTTGCGAGCCATGGCGGATAAGAAGCAGATGCCTGCAGCCTTGTGCAAATCTGAACTCGCGGATGTGCCCGGCTCGGACTACCAAGAACACGGCGGGCTGAAGGTGGGCGTACCTTTCAGAATGTACAGAGAGTCGTGATAAAATGATGAGTTACATATTTCACGGTGATAGAACAGCTGTAGTTGGAAGGAGCGTCTCGCCAACGCGCGAGTGACGGTTTTCGCGTCGAGCGTGCTTCGGCGACCATTTTAGTGTGGACCACTTAAGCTACTACCTATTGGCCTATGGCCTTATCTTATCATTTCTTATGTCATCACTGCCAAAAGCTCTCGAACAAACGGCTGCAGCCATTCTCGATTGAACCTGTTATTGCAGTTAAAGCATTTAAAACATTACTTTGGCAGCGAGAAATAAGAGACGCCTGTTTGTTCTTATGTTCTTGTTAGGATCAAAACCGCTCATGTAGGATCGAGCTGCCGTATTCGCAAAGCAGAGTGGAGGGGGGTTTAGCGTTCCGAGCGGCTTGCACTTGAGTGATTTAGGAATATAAGCCATTGCGACGTCGCTTACTGGACGACAAGTCAACGAGTGACACCTGCCAACAGGCATCTAGGTACCCCAGTGGCATTTTGCAATTTATCGCTCTCATCCTCCGCCACAGCTTAGATGCGGTGCATTTGAGGCCCGGCGATGACTCGGCTCGGGTTAGTGTCAGACGAACATGAGTTCGGCAACCGCGGCGGCGTAGACATCGCGGCGGCGTAGACGGTTGTGACAGCGGAAGCCACGGATGACGGAGTAAAAGGGACTTCGGAGGTGCAGCAGAAACGGGCTTGATTATTCACGATCGTGCAGGAACGCGGGCAGCGGACTGGTCAGCAGTCCAGCCTCCCGGGATGCCCAAGAAGGGCGGCCAAGAGGACGACCCCGACGATCCCTAGCGCGAACCATTGGAGACCGCATCTCTCGAATTTTTTTTCGGTTTCAGGGGCCAAGAAGAACTCCGGAATAGGGGCCACCGTGGTCCTGGGTCCGTTGCGGTGCATGACCGTGTCGGTGGTTGAGGAGTTCCCGGGCGACGTGAACGGGTAGGCGTTTGCCAGGTCGCACTCGAAAACTTGCCGAGTTTGTCATAGGACCTAAAGTTGCTCAGGGAACCCATCTGCAAGGACGGCGGTCCGGGTCAAAAGTGCATCGTTGAACCCATTCCAGGACCCTGGGCCGCGATCAAAGCGATCATCCCAGAAGTTTAAATCAGCCCGCGTCCCGTGGAAGCCGTCTGGCCTTCTCTTGCACGTTTGGGAAGGGCTTGCATTGGAGGGCTGTGGGATTCCCGGCACGAGGCCACATCCTGTCTCCTGCCTCCAGCTTCCTGCCTCCCATCCGTTGTCCTCCGTCCGTTTCCTTGCGGGATTGGACTGATTCTCAGTCCTGGATTGGATGAGGGCGACCTACTGTTAATCGACGCACGCAATCTTGGTGTTGGCTTCAACAGGTTCCGCATCTGATTTCTTAATTGCCCAGAAGCCTGGAGGCAAAATCTGTGCCACGGACGCTACTTGATAGAGGAATTCCTAAGCAGCCACAGCTGTTCACAATTGCCTGGTCCTATGCTGGGTACTCAAAGAAAAGGACATCTGTCAGGCTGCCCGTTGTGTGGTGCTTGGTGTCTTTGGGGCATAATACTTCCCACTCGTGCCACTCAAGAGTCAAGGGCGGCGTCCGCTCGTGGAAACGGCGCGCGAAAGTCTCACCCGTCCCCACCCTCGTCGCCCTCGGCGTTAAAATGGGCTCCGTCTGCGCCGTGAATGCAGCCTGCAGATAGCTGGCTAGTTAGTGCTGCAAGTCCCGCCTTCCCCCGTCCTACCTCCGAATGGACATATCGTAAGTCCCGAAGGCCCGAGTGTACATCCCTCCACCTTCTCTCTATTTCCTAATTGAGACATATGTGGTATTAGTACGCTGATTGCTAGTGTGTGCCCCTTGGTGGTTTTGAGGCTTGACGATCCCCTCAGGTGGAACCTCCTTCAGAGATAGACTCGAACGCTTTATCTAAATGGCTGGCCGCTAGATTGTTCAGTAACTTATAATGAGCGGAGGAGAGGTGAGGCTAGCTGATTGACGGCAATATTCGTTGGCCTGAGTTTAATGTCTCTGTTGGTTGTGAGAGGAACTCGCAGGGGACACCCCCATGTATTGACCAAACCTGCCGAGGTCGACGATGTCGGGGTTTCCTGGTTGGCACTGAGTAGTTCATTCGGGCATTGTATAATGTATCCCATTCATTGCAATAGGAGAACACGGACAGATCTGTGAGCAGAGACGATCCAAGGAGAAGTTGCCAAGGTCAGGCGAAAAGAAGGTTGGCCCTGCCGAAAGTGCCAAAGTAGCGCTGCGTGATTGAATGCGTACCTCCCCGGCGGCTGTAGATTTGTTTCAAGATGCCATTCCTGTGTGGCTAGGACGGTTTGGTCGAGGGGGGTGCGATCGGGACGGGATCGCCTCCTCGATGGTCTCTTATCCTTGGGTTTTCAGCCTCATGTTTGCACCAAAAGATTGGATCATTCTGCGTGTTTGTGTGTGACTTTGTCGTTCTTCTATGCCATTGATATGTCGCAGTCTCGCGCTTTTGTGGTGGTCGTCTCCTACGAGTCGCACGCGAAGGAATGGAGCTCGACTGGCGAGTGTTTTCTGTAACTTGACACGACATACTTAAAAAGCTTGGCTCAGGTGAGGAGCACTAGCAGGCTTGCCCGAGCGCGCATCTCAATCCCGCATGCCTATCAGGCCCTAGTGCCACAGGTGCAAAGATTCGCGATCCGTCCGGGCGCCATGGGTACGATGCAACCCTGAGACCCGTCGGCCTCCCACTTCCATCACTCACCGGGGGCCTGGCCGATGGAGTGTCGCCGCTTTCTACGGATATTTGAGGTGTACCATAGTAAATGAGATGTAATATGGAGCACACTGCGAACCGTAGCCAGTGAGCCCGGGATTGCATCGGTCGCTCGTAAATGAGGCGTCCGTTTTGGTGCTCCGCCAGTCATAAAGACCAGACTTGAGCTGCCACTCTGGGGGCCGTCTGCGCGCTACCCCTTGCTGCCAAATTCTTGGCCAATTTCTCCTCCCGGGGCTGTTGGCAGCCAAGTATGGGTCGTTGTGAGAATCAGCATCTCTACGGATAATTTCTGGCGAAAAGCGATGCCTGCGCCTGGAACAGGCCCACCTTTCGAGTCCCTGTAGGGACGCAGGAGGATGGGAATAGTATGGGCCAGGGCGACGACGATTGCTTCCTGTAATAAACGCGCCAACTGCTCAGCCTCAGAGCAATTGGAGGTAGCAGGGCAATACTGTGACGCAGCAAATTGGTTTTGGTTGATCCCGGATCGCTGGCCGGGAGGCGGCCCATAGCAATCGTGCTGTAGCCACCTCGAGGCTGGGATTAGCCTGGCTGCGAGAAGGAATGATGACATGAGCTCATCCGCGTGAACCAGTAGCCGCGGTGGTTGCTCTTGAGATCTGCCTGCGGTCAGTGTGTAGCGTTGCCAGCACACGATTATCGGCTGGTCAATGTCAGCAAGACGTAGCAGCAGTGGCTTGGCTGTGCAAAGAGCTATTCATGCCCTTTTCTGCCCCATCGTGATTCTCTCTTCCTACTTTCCCACCAGCTGTTCATAAACTTCCATTAAGTCTCGGTGAAAGCGGCGAACGGAAATGGAGAAGCCTGGCGGACGAGCAAGTAAATTTGTCTTTTGCAGACACGGGCAGCCGGTTTAGGTGAGCGCTAACAAGCAGCGTGCAGACGGACGTGACGCACCCGGAAGCAGGATGGAGGGCGTGTGACGGAGGCTGAATAGTGGATGCATGGAAATAATGACAGGCAGACTCCAGAGCGCTTGAAGACGATGTGAATTGGGTTGGGTCGGATCCGGATCGATTGGACGACTGATCGTGGTCGCAAACCTTGAGGAGAATGCACTTTGCTTCATTGCTGATGAAGACAACCGCTCGCTGGGAGGGCGGGGGTATGGATTATCGAGGCGGCGGGAGTACTTTTGGTCCGCGCCCCGGGGTTCGGTACCATCGTGACGAACCGGACTTGAGCTCGCTGGTTTGATAGTGGGTAGGGCGTTGCATTGCAAGCCCAAGGCCCTAGGACCACGGCCCGTTCTGTGCCCGTTTGGCCTGGTCTTGTTGTGTTCGTGCTTGATGCTTATGAACCACGACCGTCATCAAGCAGCCTACCAAATAGGCAATGCTAACTGGAGGTAAAACGGGGGTGTGAGGTGTTGTGAGGTGAAATGGACGGCATTTTTCGTCTCCTAACTGGTTGTTCAATTTGGATGATAACTATGAAGAGTGTGGATTGAAGACGTCCCAGACGATTGCTTGCTTTTCCTTTCCTCTTCCTCATGCACACCTCGAAGTTGCAGGCAAAGCAGTCCTGACTCTTGGACTCTCGTTCCTTGTCCACATTACTATGTACTTTGTACGGATACTTGATCGTGGTCGGGTGTCGTATCAAAACCGGCGTAGGAAAAACGAGGGGGGGACCTGGCAAGTTGCAGGGCAGGTCGCATGGGAACTGGAAATCTCTAGAGCCGATGCTGGTACAAGGAGAAAACATGGACAGAGTGTCAATGCCTATGGCGGGTTCCATGCCTCAAGTCTTCTCGAATCTCCTGTCACCGTGGTAGCGAGAGTGAGGGACAGGACGGGACTGGGCGATTGGTCAGGCCGCGAGTGATTACCAATTGCACGCATCCATGATCCATCAACCCCCATCATCCGCCGAGCAGCCGACTAGTGTCAAGGTTGTAACTTGTATCCGTGGATGGTTCATGATTGCTCATCTACTATGGTGTGCGGATACTCTGTTCTATGTACTAGGTACAGGGACAGAGGGGCGCGGCCTTGGCCGTCGTACAAAGCAGACTAAGCGGGAATCGTCCTATTCGCCGTGCTTGCTCGAGCAAAAAGATGGGAATTCTGGCCTTCTGCTACCAACGTTAGCCCAGTCGATTGCAGGAGCACTGGAGCAGAGACGGCCGTGGAGTCTTGCTAGTCCCCGGGCCATCCGGGCGCGCGGCCACTTGATGCGCCTATCCCTTGGTACCCTCCAAAGTACCTGCGGCGCCACATCTTTGCGGGCGGGTGGTGTGTATCGGTGATGCGAGTGACCAGTCGACGAACAGAAGGAGACTTCAGGGACCCGACGGGGCCGTCTGGTTTTTACGGAGGAGTCGTGATCGTGGTAGTGCATTCCTGCTTGTCGTTTGTTTGGTGCCGCCGCATGCTGCTGCTGCCAGTCTGAGGTGCATTTACAATGCTACATCTGCGGGAAGGGAAAAAAAAAGAAGAAGTGAGAGAGAGAGAGAGGGGCAGGGGGGAGTTGGAACTGGCCCGGCCGACACGGCACCCCGGGCTCGCGCATTTGGTTGCTTGGGTTGCTCCTTTCTCCAGGCCTTCTCTTTCTCCGTCTGTAAGTCTCTCAGTCTCCCTCGCCTCCGTCTCCCTCACTTTCCTTTCCGCCTTCCCACTGGTTTCCAACTCCGTCGGTTTCCATGCCTCGTTCGACCCCGTGCCTGTCTCCCTCCCTTCTCTCCTCCTTTCCGCGTCTGCTCCCTCTCTGTGTCTCGCCCTCCGACTTATTCCCAGTGCCTTGAGCCCTATGCACATATCTGAGCCAACAAGCCTCGGAGTGCCAGAAGAAAAAGCACGATACAAGGGCGATTACAGACAGTACCTCCTCTAGCGTTCTCAAGGTCTGTACCTAGTTAGGCTGTTTCCACTACAGTCCCCCACTCTCGCGGTAGGGCGAGATACTTCCGTTGCCGTGCTCCCTCGAGGTACCTCCGATACGTACATTTCTTACCCCTGCGCCATTGCACAGAGTGAGATCCATGAGGTACTTTATCCAAGCGTGGATAACTTGTCTCTCGCCCCTCCCCCCGTGCCTTCCAACCCGACCACGCCGTCGAAATGACCGAAGCACCGTCCATTTCATCTGCTCTGTCGGCCTACTATTACATTCTGCACTGCGCGCACCGCTGTTCCCAGAGACCCAGAGACCCAGACACACTGAAGGGGTGACTCGAGCTACCTCGCCTGCCCGCCCCCGGCACCCAGCTACACTCCCCCCCTTCACAGCGGGTTTTTTTGGGTAACGCTGTCATCAAACACCGCGACAGCGCCTCCCGGCCCCTTCAGCCAAAATACCTCTTACCCCCTTCCGACCACTCCCTTCCAGTTCTGCTACTCCCTCGCACGAACCACACAACCTCTCAACCAACACTACAACACAACCTCGGACGGACATCGACGACGACGACGACGTTACGCTGAACACCCACGGTCGCTCGTTCTCCTTCTCACAAACGAATCGATAACAATCTGCTTTAATCCGCCCTTTGCAATCGAATCCCCGGCGCTGGAGAAATACATCGTATCCCGTCTCCCTTCCCCCGTCTGGGACCAACGTTGCGGCCGGACGTGGCCATACTGGAGGGCCACTCGGGTTGATCGGGCTGCTCGCCCGCACATCAAGAGACCACGATGGCGCCCACGAACGAAGAAGCGCCCAGCGCGGCCCTTGATCCTGCTAACGATCCCGCCAACGATCCCGAGGGTCCCGCGTTGACAACGATGAGGTCGAGATGGGCTACTCGCAAGATGACGATAAAGAGCAGCAACAAGAAGAGGCTTTCCATCATGCACCGCGCTAACCACAAGAAACACAACAGCGAGAAGAGTCGCAATTCTGGTGGCACTGAATCTCTACAAACCGAGGCAAACACGGCCTCCGATCCCGAGGAGGGTAATGGTGGCAGGAAAATGTTCTTCAACCTCCCTCTGCCCTCGGAGCTACTAGACGAGGAAGGTCACCCAAGTCAGCACTTCCCGAGGAACAAGATCCGCACAGCAAAGTATACACCCATAAGTTTCGTCCCCAAAAACTTGTGGTTTCAATTTCAGAACATCGCCAACATCTTTTTCCTTTTCCTCGTTATCCTGGTGGTAAGTTAGACTCGAGGTCTCCCCCAAGGCTTGTTGAACCCAATTCCAACCCCTGTCTAGTTCTTCCCCATCTTCGGCGGTACGAATCCTGGTCTCAACTCGGTGCCTTTGATTTTCATCGTTGCCGTCACGGCAATTAAAGATGCTATCGAAGATTACCGTCGCACCATTCTTGATATTGAGCTCAACAATGCACCCGTTCATCGCCTGCGCGGCTGGAACAACGTCAACGTCGAAGAGGACAACATTTCCCTTTGGAGGCGCATTAAGAAGGCCAACAGTCGCTTCTTTGGCCTTATTTGGCACACAATCGAGAGTATCTGGTCCAAGAAAGCCAGGAAAGAGCTGGCAATTCGCAAAAACCCGGAATCCTACGCCGATGCGCCGCGACCCTCGGTCGAAACCCATATGGCACGAGATTCTTTCAATTCGCCCCGATCCGGCCGAGACTCATTTGTATCCGCTCGAGAGGATATTCAAATGACACCAGTCCCCTCTCCGCTCCCCCGACAGACCCTTGAGGTTCCGCTAGATGACGACCAGAAACGCGCCAGAATTTTGATGCAACGCAAGGGAGATGTATTGAACCGCAGCCTCCCGGTCAACGGTGATGCTCGGTTCCACAAGGATCACTGGAAAGACTTGAGAGTCGGCGACTTTGTGCGAATTTACAACGACGATGAGTTGCCAGCCGACATCATCGTATTGTCCACATCTGACCCAGATGGTGCCTGCTACGTCGAAACCAAGAATTTGGACGGCGAGACGAATTTGAAGGTCCGACAAGCCCTGAGGTGTGGCAGATCACTAAAACACGCGAGGGATTGCGAACGAGCTCAATTCTGGATCGAGAGCGAGCCGCCGCAGCCCAATCTATACAAGTATAACGGTGCCATAAGGTGGCACCAAACCTTCGAAGACTCACCCGAGCCTGACTTGATGACCGAACCCATTACGATTGACAACATGCTTCTCCGTGGCTGCAATCTTAGGAACACGGAATGGGCCCTGGGAGTTGTCGTTTTCACAGGACATGACACGAAAATCATGATCAACTCTGGTATTACGCCTAGTAAGCGCCCCAGAATTGCCCGGGAAATGAACTTCAACGTTATTTGCAACTTCGGCATTCTCTTCATCTTGTGTGTCTTGTCAGGCATTATCAACGGCGTCGCATGGGCGAAGACGGATGCGTCCTTACACTTCTTCGATTTCGGGTCGATTGGAGGAACAGCACCCATGTCCGGCTTCATCACATTCTGGGCCGCCATCATTGTGTTCCAGAACTTGATTCCTATTGCTCTTTACATCACTCTCGAAATTGTCCGACTACTACAGGCAATCTTCATTTATAGCGACGTTGAGATGTACTACGAACCACTCGACCAACCCTGTATCCCGAAGTCATGGAACATCTCCGATGATCTTGGCCAGATTGAGTACATCTTCTCCGACAAGACTGGTACATTGACGCAAAACGTGATGGAGTTCAAGAAAGCAACAATCAACGGACGACCATACGGCGAAGCCTACACGGAAGCCCAAGCTGGCATGCAAAAAAGGCTAGGTGTCGACGTGGAGAAAGAGGCTGCCGAAGCCAGAGCCGGAATCGCGGATGCCAAATTACGTGCGATCGACAGCCTCAGAAATCTTCACGACAACCCTTACTTGCATGACTCCGATCTGACTTTCATTGCTCCCGACTACGTCTCTGACTTGGCGGGTGATTCTGGTGATGAACAGCAAGCTGCGAATGAGCACTTCATGCTCTGCCTTGCCCTGTGTCACACCGTCATCGCTGAGAAAATACCCGGATCACCGCCAAAGATGCTTTTCAAGGCGCAGTCACCTGACGAAGCGGCGCTTGTCGCAACAGCCCGCGACATGGGTTTCACGGTGCTTGGTAGCTCTCAGGAGGGTATCAACTTGAACGTGATGGGCGAAGATCGATTCTATCCGATATTGAACACGATCGAGTTCAACTCGACCAGAAAGCGGATGAGTGCGATTGTACGGATGCCCGACAACCGTATTTTGCTCATCTGCAAGGGAGCGGACAGTATCATCTATTCGCGCCTCAAGCGGGGTGAGCAACAAGAGCTTCGCAAACTTACGGCAGAGCACTTGGAAATGTTTGCCCGCGAAGGTTTGAGAACGCTCTGTATTGCGCAGCGAGAACTCACCGAGGACCAGTATGCCAACTGGCGCAAGGAGTACGATGCTGCCGCAGCGGCTCTTGAAAATCGAGAAGAGAAGATGGAGGAGGTAGCGGATCATCTTGAGCGAGAATTGACATTGCTCGGAGGAACTGCTATCGAAGACAGACTGCAAGACGGCGTCCCGGACACCATCGCCCTACTAGGCGACGCAGGCATCAAGCTTTGGGTTCTTACAGGTGACAAGGTCGAGACTGCGATCAACATTGGCTTCTCCTGCAATCTATTGAACAACGACATGGAGCTCATCCACTTACAAGTTGACGAGGACGAAACCGGTGAGACGCCTGACGAACATTTCCTCGACACCCTGGAACAGGAGCTCGACAAGTACCTACAGGACTTCGGCATGAAGGGTGACGACGACGACTTGGCCAAGGCGAGGAAGAACCACGAACCTCCTGGCCCAACACACGGCCTGGTCATTGACGGCTTCTCTCTGAAGTGGGTTCTCCACGATGCTTTGAAGCAAAAGTTTCTGCTTCTCTGCAAGCAGTGCAAGTCAGTTCTTTGCTGCCGAGTCAGTCCTGCACAGAAAGCCGCCGTGGTCAACATGGTGAAGAACGGTCTGGATGTCATGACTCTCTCCATTGGAGACGGCGCCAACGACGTCGCCATGATCCAAGAGGCGGATGTCGGCGTTGGTATCGCTGGTGAGGAAGGCCGACAAGCTGTCATGTCTTCAGACTACGCGATCGCCCAATTCCGCTTCCTGTCGCGGTTGGTTCTTGTTCACGGTCGGTGGTCGTATCGTCGTCTCGCCGAGACCGTGGCCAACTTTTTCTACAAAAACGTTGTGTGGGTGTTTGGTATTTTCTGGTACCAAATCTATTGCGACTTTGACGTTACGTACATCTACGAGTACACGTACATCTTGTTGTTCAACCTCCTCTTCACCTCGGTTCCGGTCGTCGTTCTTGGTGTCCTTGATCAGGATGTTTCGGACAAGGTCTCTCTGGCTGTGCCGCAGCTGTATCGCCGTGGTATCGAACGGGCGGAATGGACGCAGGCCAAATTCTGGTACGTATGGTCACAGCAGTGGCCCCGATGCGATGCTAACTAGGTTCCAGGCTTTACATGCTTGACGGTGTCTACCAATCGGTCATGGTCTTCTACATTCCGTATTTGACAGTGAGCAGCACGAGCTTCGTGACGAAGAACGGTTTGAATATTGAAGACAGAACGCGACTTGGCGCATACATTGCACACCCTGCCGTCTTCGTCATTAATGCATACATTCTCATCAACACATACCGTTGGGACTGGATCATGATCTTGATTGTCGCTCTGAGCGACGTCATGATCTTCATCGTTACCGGCGTCTACACGTCTACCGATGGGTCAATGTTCTTCTACCAAGCCGCCCCGCAGATCTATGCCCAGGCATCATTCTGGGCGGTCTTCTTTATTGTACCGGTCATCAGTCTTTTCCCCCGATTCGCGATCAAGGCGATTCAGAAGGTCTACTTCCCATACGACGTCGACATCATCCGCGAGCAAGAGCGGCAAGGCAAATTCTCTCGTCTCACACAGGGCGACGACGCGACGGTTATGGGGGAGCAGACGGCGAGTAAGACACCGTCGAACTCGTCGGATAGCTCGCGCAAGGGTAAGCATATACACTATGCCAGTGTGGATGAGGACAGAAGGCCAATCTATCCACCTTCAGTTGCAACACACACGACGCACAACCCGCGCAGCCAGAACGGCAGCGATGGCACCAACTATACAGGCCATCGACAATCTATGGACATGATGCAAACGCAGTCCCTCGACATGACACCTCCGATGCGATCGTCCTTCGACCGAAACCGTCCCTCCTACGATCGAGCCCGACCATCCTACGACCGAATGCGAGCTTCGATGGACCGCACGCGGGCCAGTTTCGAGGCCAGTAACGACTTCACCTCGGCCGCTCGCCTCTCTCGGATAGAGTCTAGCCAATCTTACAGCGACCGATTCCATCCCAGACGACTTCGGGGTCTGTCATTGACGAAGAGCGCAAACATGTAGCGGCTGCTCCAGACTCTCGACCTCGACCGAATCGAATTCTCC
Source organism: Colletotrichum orchidophilum (assembly GCF_001831195.1). NCBI lineage: Eukaryota > Fungi > Ascomycota > Sordariomycetes > Glomerellales > Glomerellaceae > Colletotrichum > Colletotrichum orchidophilum. The sequence goes on from NW_019173025.1 coordinate 30,412, forward strand.
TTGTATTATATCCGGCCCAACCCTTCCGACAGGGTCTTGTTTCTTTTTGCTGTTTTGTTGATATCCCCCCGATGCATCACGATCTGCATGAGCGATCTACGACATTCCAGCCCTCGCACTCCAGCGACCCGATGCTTTGTCACCCACACACACTGTTACTGCTTTTTTTTTGGTCTCGAAGTGTATTGTGTTCTTCTTGGTCTTTTTATCGTATAGGTATTCCTACTGCGACGGCGTTTAAGGAGGTTTACGGAAAGGAAGTCTCGGACGGCAATTTTTGTGCAAGCTTTTTTGTGCATCCTAGAATTGAGAAGGGGGGCGCCAGGAACCAGTCCATGCTGAAGTGCTGGAAATACTTGTCAGGCCCGAGGGCGTTATGAGTCTGGGCGGACCGAACAAAGTGATGGCGCATGGCTCTCGCGCTGTCGACGCTTTTTTTACATATGCGCGGCAGGGGAAGGGAAAAGATGCAAAAAACAAAACATAATAGGGTTAGCTTGGAGATGAGCCGCAGAGACAGAAGCCAACTGGTATTTGAACTGTTAAAAAGACCAACTTCAACTTTTGTGTTTTTAACGCCTCTAGATTGTGATCCAAGTCAGAGGGAAAAGATGAACACAGAAAGGCCATTCATTATTAGGCTATATCTAGATGAGGAAGTTGTGCGATCCAACTTGTCCCAGGCCCTGCCACTGCTTGTAGTGTCGAAATTGCCAGATGCTCTTCGTAGCATACCTTGGGTGCTTGGATAGTTTTGGGCACTGCGCAGGGACACTGAAAATGTCAGGTACCATCTGTCTTGTCGCTAGCCCTGCAGCCAGCCCCTGCCACATGCAAGTCCCACCTCAGCGAGGGTCCTGGCAAGGAACTCGACCGGGGCAAGCTCCCCCGAGCTCTGCTGATTTTTGGCCAAGAACATCCGATGCGCTGCGACCTTATGAATCGATCCGCTGGAGGGTCTTCATCGTCTGAACAGAGCATATTGCATGACCTCAGTGTCCACGACGGCATAAGCAGAAACTCGCGACAACAAGCACTCCAGAGGTGCGCAATTGGACCCGGAACGACTTCATCATGGACGCACAGCTCTTGGATGAGGTTGCCGACAGGTTCAACGCGTACCTTGAAGCCGTTCCGTAAGCCATCGCTAACCAATGTGGCGTCACTTTCGTGCTTGAGACACCGAAACTAACTCGACGTCCTCGCCACAGGGCCGGATTTCCTCAGTCTATACTCGCTGCGGCAGCTGTTATCCTCAGTATATTCCTCCTGCGACTGGCGCAGAGCTGGAATGAAGACCAGGCTATCGCATACACCGTACCGCCGCCGAAGATTCCGGATGAGCACTCCATTGTCGAGGAGACTAACGTCAAGGTATGACATCTCAATGCTCTGCTTCTAGATGCTACATTCGCTTGGCACGATGGCTGACTTGATCCTCCGGTTCAGATCTCCGGCACGACTGCAATCCAATGTTACGCCCCGGCCACGGGGCAATTCCTCGGCTTCATCAACCCCTCCACCCCTGCCTCCATTGACCGCGCCGTCGACGCTGCCCACGCAGCGCAGAGGAAATGGAAAAAGACGACATTTCGCGAGCGTTGTCAGGTGCTACGCACGATGCTGCAGCACGTTCTCGATAACCAGGAAAATATCTGCCGCGCCGCCTGTCTCGACTCTGGCAAGACCATGGTGGATGCTCAGCTGGGCGAGATCCTTGTGACTGTTGAGAAGCTCACGTGGACGCTTAAACACGGCGAGAAGGCCCTTCGCCCCAGCCCGCGGCCTACGAACCTACTCATGGCATACAAGCGGAATGAAGTGCGGTACGAGCCACTTGGTGTTGTCGGTGCTCTGGTCAGCTGGAATTACCCGTTCCACAACCTCGTCGGGCCCATCATCTCGAGCATCTTTGCTGGAAATGGTGTGCTGGTCAAGGTCTCTGAGCAAACAGCTTGGAGCTCCCAGTACTTTACCAGCATAGCGAGAGGGGCTCTTATCGCTCACGGGCACGACCCCGCCCTGATTCAGACAGTTGTGTGTTGGCCACAGACGGCGAACCACATTACTTCCCATCCCAGGATATCTCACTTGACTTTCATCGGTTCCCGCCCCGTGTGCCTCAAGGTAGCTGCCTCGGCCGCCAAGTCGCTCACACCTCTGATCGCGGAACTGGGCGGCAAGGATCCTTCCATCGTCCTCGACTCCGCCGCGAAGGATTTGAAGCGTATCGTTGAAATCCTCATGCGGGGCACGTTCCAAGCTTCCGGACAAAACTGTATTGGAATTGAGCGTATCATTGCTACGCCGAAGCTTTACGATCAGCTCGTTGCCACCCTGGCGCCAAAGGTCCAGAATCTTCGGCAGGGACCAACTGCAGATGTCGGCGCCATGATCTCGGATGCTGCTTTTGACCGCCTTGAGTCCCTAGTTGATAAGGCAGTCGAGCAGGGAGCCCGTTTGCTCGCCGGTGGCAAACGGTACATCCACCCAGAGCACCCCAAGGGCCACTACTTTGTCCCGACCCTCCTTGTCGACGTTACCCCTGAAATGGAGATCGCGAACGAAGAGTGCTTCGGGCCCGTCATGACCATCATGCGCGCTCCCGGCCCTGACGCAAACTCTGTTTTGTCAGTGGCTAATTCGCCAGAATTCGGCCTCGGTGCCTCCATCTTCGGCGGTGATAACGATCCCGTCCTCCGCGCCGTCGTCGACGGTCTCAACACCGGCATGGTAGCCATCAATGACTTTGGCGCAACCTACGCCGTCCAGCTGCCTTTCGGTGGCGTGGGCGGGTCCGGCTACGGTCGGTTCGCCGGTGAAGAAGGTCTTAGAGGCCTCTGCAACATCAAGAGCATTTGTGTCGACCGCTTCGGCTGGTTGGGCGTCCGCACTGCCATTCCCACGCCTGTCAAGTATCCCGTGCCGGACCAGGAGCGCAGCTGGCGTTTTACTCGAGGTGTCGTGGGCGTGGGTTATGCGCAGAGTTTGGCGGGCAAGCTCAAGGGCATCCTCGATATTATGAGGAATGCTTAATCTTGTAAAAGGAGCCCATCAACGTTGGAGTGAGGGCAAGAAAGGGCAGCTAGCTAGGTGCAGCCTGTATATAATAACAATAACGGAGGAATGAAAAGTAGCGGGTTAGAGGCATAGATACCAAGTTAATCAAAAGCATATAAACTTTCTCTAACTAGATCATATCCTCTACTATTGTGGCGTTGCCATCATCTTCGACCGTGCGATTGAACCTATGGATCATGAGAAGCTTGGGAGCAGGGAAGTTGGAGGACAAGAGGGCCGCATGAGCTGGCAGACAGTAGTGATTCATCGCCTATCTTCACTTCAGCCGATACAGAGGATGTGATCGCCTTGTCCCCTTACTCCCTGCCGGAGACCGTTGTCGGCCAGAGAGACTTGACTTTATAGCATCAGGGAGAAATGAATGGGGATCCTCAAGAACAACATCAGTAAGTCTCAAGGGGTGTGTGAGGTTTGGTATCAAGAGGTATATGATTCATTAGCTGCGATCCTATTCCATTTTGGCAACTCCGTCAAAGCATTCCGAATAGACCGCCCCCAACTTATCTCATCTATCCTCTGCATCATGAACACACTACGCAAAGAACCCAAGCTTTGCTTCTGGAAATGCAGAAGGTATTATCTAATTACCAAGAACCACCACCGCCAGAAGGAGCGCCCCAGGCAGGAGCGGCCGCGGACTCCTTCTCCTGGGTGTCATTGCCGGCAGAATCGCCACCACTGCCGCCACCCCAGCCAGCGTCACCTCCAGTCGCGCCCCAGGCACCATCGCCTCCAGCGACATCGCCGCCGCCGTTGTCCTCGTTGGACCAACCGCCGTCACCGCCAGAGACGCCCAGGTGAGCAATGCCGGCCTCCTCGGGGTCGAAGTCGCTCTCGGTCTCGAATCTGAGGTTCTCCAGGCCCTTACCAGTGGGCTTGAAAGGCTCGAGGAAGTCAGGGATCTCCTGCCCGGTCTCCAGGAGGGTGCGAACGAGAACGCTAGCAATGGGCTCGTCGCGGTCGGTGTAGAAGGAGGTAGCAATGCCTCGCTGGCCCATACGACCGGTGCGGCCTAAAGTCGGTGTTAGTAACATCTCGGGCAACGATGGAAGAGGCGACGGGGTTTGTAGGAAAGGTGAATCAAAGAACGTGTATGGGAAAGCACATTAGTGCAAAATATATATATGCATATATATACTTACCGATTCTGTGGGTGTACTCCTCAATCCCACCGTGATCCAAGCTAGGAAGATCGAAGTTGATGACATGGTTGACATTCTTCACGTCAATACCACGAGCGCTGATACCAGTGGCAATAAGGATGGGGGACTTTCCAGCACGAAAAGCGCGCATGGAAGCCTCACGCTCAAGCTGAGTACGGTCCGAATGCATTGAGGTGCACGGAAAGCCGAGGTTGAACAGGAAGTCATCCAAGGTATCGGCAGTGCGCTTGTTGTTGACGAAGATGATGGTACGGCAGGCAGGAAGAGAGTTGATATGATCCTTGAGAGCCGCATTCTTCTCGTAAGCTTCAACCTTGAAGACCCGCTGGAGGATGTTGGTGTGGGTGCTGCCAATGCGGCCGATATTGATACGGACGCTCGAAGAAGATAAGTTTTCCTTTGCAAGATCGCGGAGAGGCTTGGGGAAGGTGGCTGAGAACAGCATGTACTTGATGTTTCCCTCCTGCTGTTCTAAAGAAAGACTCAGTGAATATTTGGGACACGAATAGGGAGAGGATTGAACTTACCACCGCCAGTCATGATGATGTCCATCTCCTCGCGCCAATCATCTTGAAGCATCTCATCGGCCTCATCGAACACCATGTATCTAAGGCGTTTAAGCGAGAGAACATCGGGCCGCTGAATGAAGTCGACAAGGCGACCAGGGGAGGCGATGAGAACATCACAGCCCTTTCCGAGCTGTTGAATCTGATCCCTCATGGGACCACCGCCGTAAGCGACACACGGGCGAAGCATAGTGCGGTAGCAGAACTTGCGAGACTCGTTGAAGATCTGGATGGCGAGCTCGCGAGTGGGACAGACGACTACCACCAGAGGTTCGGCACGAACCCAGGCCTGTCCAAGTTCAACCTCAGAAGGGTTGGGGCGAGGGGCAGCGAGCTTCTTGGCCTTGCCCATGAGCTTGTTCAAGATAGGAATGAGGTAGGCAGCGGTCTTGCCAGAGCCTTTTTTAAGTAGATTAGCAATGTTAAGCTTGGCTCAAAAATAGAAAAACTTGCCAGTCTGAGCGATAGCCACAACATCGAGACCCTTGTGAATGGCTGGAAGAGTGAACTTCTGGATAGGGGTAGGGGCCTCGTAGCCGCAAAGCGCAATATTCTCCAACATGACAGGGTGCAAGCCGGCGTCCTTGTAGGAGTGAACAGGCTCAACACGAGTGTCACCCTCCTGGGTGACCTCGACTGAAGAGATCCTATATACGGTTAGTTTTGTGCAGACGATTGAAGGGGGGAAGCCTACACAGAGAAGTCGAGGCCAGAATTAGAGTCATGGCGGGTGGCGGGATCACCGAAAAGGGCCTTCTCGAGCTCAGCGAACTTCGGACCGACATCGCCATATTCCTCATCCCATTCATAGACGGCACCGTTGCCCGCCCACTCGGTCGAGACATCGGGACCCTGCTGGGCAAACTCGTCGTAGTTGTAAGGTACAGGCTCAGTCCACTTTGTACCATCGCTGTTGATGGCAGCAGCAGGAGCCTTCTTGTCTGGGTCATCAGAAGGAAGAGCCGACTGCATGTCGGCAGTGTTGAAGGCAGACATCTTGGTTGACGGAAGTCCGCTTGTGTTGGTTAATTTATGGATCATGTGATGATGGCCAGTAGGAGGCAGCTCGGCAGTGCTTACCTTGATTTGCTTGATCGAAAAATGTCTCGAAAATTGCGGTCAAGACTACACGGAGCGACAACCTTGGCGCTGGATGTTTTGGATGAGTTAGTAAACCGCAATGAAAGAAGGAGATGACAGTAATTTTTTTGATGAGGGAAGGAAGCCACTGAAAACCGAGAACGGTTGATGTGGTCACGGCAGGGAATGGGAGATCAAAAGCCTGTCAATTCTCCGAGATGGAAACTGCAAGGAGCTTTGAAGAAGAGATTTCCTCGTAAACCTGCGGTGTCTTTGATGGAGGGAGCAGACCGAGATGAGAGTTGGATGGGAGTGAAGGTGAACCTGATTTTGACGTGAGGAAAATTTGGAGGGTCAGGGCAACGAGATTTGACATTTGTCAACGCGTTCCGCGAGAGAAAGTGATGACGGCGAAATGAAGAACCCACGAGCAAATTTTGCGAAGACACCCGACCCTGACTGCGACAACAGATTGATGATAAGGTGATGATGAAGATAGAAATGGGAATGATGGAAGAGCAGCTCGAATAAATTGGAAAGTACTTACCTCTCAAGTCAAAATGAAGTCGAAAACTGATGTCTTGTCGGTGATCCTTTCTCGAAGGTTTGCGTTGGCTGTGGAGAAGAGGGAGGAAGTTAAGCAGCAGCAGACGAAAAGGAATTAGGTGTAGTGGGAGGGCATTGGAAGGTTCGATGGTGGTCGGCCGTCGAGGAAAGAAGGGACGAGGGCAGAGGGCAGCCGCGTTACTCAAAAGAAGGAAGACACGATGGATGAGACGGGCAGGTGAGACGACTAAGCCCGGATGAGGGTTGAAGTGTGACTGCCTCATGAGTCCCCCCAAACAGGCTGGAGAGCCCCTCTGAAGACTTCACCTTCCAGTTCTGAAGCCTTCATGAGAACTTGCAGACACTGGACGAAGCCTCGTCTGAGCCAGGCACCTGACGGCAAGGGAAAAGTAGACGGAAAGCTTCCTTCTTTGACACTGCTCATATATAATCACATCATCTTGTTCCTCTTTGTACTTCAAGTAAATTATCTAGTTCAAGAAAGAAGAAAGCCAAGAGGAAGACTAGAACCAAGGCTAGAGACAGAGGAAAATATAGCTTCATAAACAATGGTAATATGAGAGATGCCACAGATAAGACTTAATCGTGCTCGTATATTTCTGCTTAGTGTCTTAGACTATGTCAATCCAGTTGGTCCCAATTATAGCATGCCGTCAATGAAGGAGAGCAATCAAGAAGCTGTTTGATAACGCCCTAACATCGGAGATGAAGCTTGATCAGAATTGATCAACTCATAAGCGCGTGATGAAACCAAAAAAAAAAAAAAAAAACACTGATATGACGATTGCCCAGCTTGACTTGGGCACAAGGGAAGTGTCCATCACATTCGATCTAACGTAACTGCAAATGTTGGACAAAGGGGTCTCACCGAGGTGAGATGGGTATCATTAACATATCCCTCTATAAATGGTACACAATACTGCTGATAACGACGCTCGTGGTTATACCACGCGACTCGGACACGAGCCCATGTTGCCCGCCAACTTCCAGCAGCCATGTATATAGTCTTCTCGCGATGAAGCGTAGAAGTGTCCATTCTCCGAAGAATCCTTTTGGCGGATCATCTTGCCTCGACAGAGAACAAAGCCGCTCGGGCTCCTGGCTTCAGTGGTTGCGCCGGTGCCATCTAAAGGAGATTGACAAGGACCTCTAGTGCTCGGGTTGAGAGACTGAATTGGCAATGGTGATCTTGTCCGGGGTGTCCTTGGAATCCCCTGAGATTGTAGACGAATGAAGGTTTGTGGGCCGAATCCTTCACCACAAATCAAGGAGATCTTGAGGCTCAACAGCCGACGTCGCCTCATACCCAATCATACCCTGGGTCAAGGCTTGATCCAATGCAACGGCCGAACGACCGATGGTACCGCCCTCCTTTTTCGACTGCTCCACGCCTCGTTGAAATGAGTCCAGGAACCTCCTGTGGAACACCCGCTGCCGGGACTCGCGGTCATTGTACATCTCCGCTTCCTCATCCCGGCGAGTCCCGAAAAGGTTGAGGTACGCAAAGGGATTCGGCGTCCGGGGCACCCGGTACATATTGTCCGCATAGGCGTTGGGGTTACTCGGCGCCGCGACCTCGGGCTTGAGTCCCGACTGCAGGAACCGGGCCAATACGGCGACCTGCCTCGCGTGCGACTGTGCGTCCTTTGTGCGGAGGCCCGTCTTGGGCGCGGTCGACCACCCCGAGCTCGTCTTCACAGTCCAGCCCATCAACGCGCAGAAGCTGTTGAGGGTCTTTACCCAACCTCCCGGGCAGCTGACGGTCTCGTCTGCCGCGACATCTAGGAGCCACTCAAGAACGGACAGCGAATCATTGCTGATATCGGCGGATAGGTGAGTCATGCCAGCTCGGATGTACATGATGCACTTTTCGGCGTGGTGCTTGACCTCCGCCTCGGGAAGGGCCCGAAACAGCTTCAGCAGCTGGCTGCGAACGGGTCCTGAGGCGTCCGAGATCAGGGGCAGAAGCTTGCCTAGAACGGTGGCGGTTCCGACGGGGTTGTTGCCGGCCAGCACCTGGCTCGTCAGATGCGCCAGCGACTCCTTGCGCTGTTTGTCTGCTCGTGATGTCGAGGCCAGCGAGAGGTTGTGTTTAAACTGAGTGGCGTTGTCAGGGGCTTCAGTTGAGAGTTTCTGGTGGCCCATGGCAATAGACTTTGCCTTGAAGCTGGTGTCTGTGAAGTTGGAAGGCTTAGCCTTGGCCTTTCCGACCTTGAACTTTGGTTTCTGTGGGAGCAAGTCAGTATGGACACAAGGCGCTATGAGAGGGAGCGATGCGATTCACCCGCATCTCGTTGAGATCTCCATACCGCAAAGTCTTTCGCCTTTTCCTTCTTCTTCCTCGTGCTGGAACCCATGATGTCTTTTGTTTAGGCGATCCTAACTTAAGGCTCGTTGATTTCTTTTCGTGGATTTTATGATTATGACGTCGAATATTCGTTACATTCTCCAGGTATCAATTGTTCAGTCATCGACCAGTTTTCACATGAGAGGGCTAGCACGTTGAAGGTTGGGACCCCTGCAAATTCTGGAGCCAGAACTTTTAGGCGGTCAAAGACGGCAGAATCATGTCAAACTCCCCCACTACGGCGTTGAGGCGCGGTTACCCGGTGAATCCTAGCTCCAATTATTGGGCTCCTTAGCTTCCAAACCAGCCTTACAGACGACACCCGACCCGACCCAGTGTTTGGGGACACTCATTTATTGTTTCCAAGATTCCACGACACTCGATCCTTCTTCTAATACGTCGCTTGTCGCGGGACGCCTTTAGACGAAGCATAGCCCATACCCGTCTCTCGCTCGTACACCTCCCCTTCCTCCAATTATGGCCGATGCAGTATCCGTGAGCGACCTCGACCCCTCCTCCTCTTCAGCGATGGCGTCATAGCTAAACAAAGAATGTGTCCCCCTTTTCGCAGACCAACGGACCCGACGCGCTGGACGAGACCCTCAAGCGCCTCTCGAACAAGCCCGGCGTCAAGGCGACCGTCATCCTTGACCGAGTCACAGGCGCGATCTTACGCACAAGCGGACAACTGTCGTCCTTCAACGCGGCGACGCTGCAGACCTCGGGACAGGGTTCCTTCTCGGGGGAGGGCGCCGCGGCGCAGCAACAGCAGCAGCAGCAGAATGGCGAAGAGCAACCGCAGGGCCTGGAGGACTTTGCTGCAAAGGTCTGGAACTGGGTGAATGCGTCGGGTACGCTGGTGTTGGATCTAGACACTGAGGTAAGAAGATGGTCACGACTGCGTAGGGAGAATGCGGGAGCGAGTCTTTCCCCCTGACCGAAGGCCGGGGCTAACTATGGGGAACAGGATGAGCTGAAGCTACTGAGGCTACGAACGAAGAAACAGGAGCTGGTCATCGTACCAGATCCGAAGTACCTTCTTATCGTGGTGCATGACACACCGCCGGCCTGAAGAAGCCCAACGTCCGACTCACGATTTTAGCATTGGTCGGCGTTTGAGGGATTTTCTCTTCATTGGCTTTACCGAGCGAATGTTTCTTCAGGAGGGTTTGCACATGCCTAGCCGAATGGCAGAGGGCCAGGGTTGGCATGCTCATTGTCCGGCTCCAAGATGAGCGCATTTACAAGATACGCAGGCAGCGGAGACTGGGAAACCTCTTCCAGCCGCCAAGCTACAAGCTCTACGCACAAACACACATGAGAACAAACCAGGGGGATACATAGCTCGGCAGGAACGGTCGAGGCGGGCGCGATTACGAATGATACCCTAAAATTACCAACCGCCACGGCTCCCTGGCATTATACGTCCGGAATGAAGCCGGAGCGGCTGTTCCGCGGGCGATCGCGGCCGGGGCCGCGGGCATGCCGGATAGCTTGAAATGCAAGAAATGATATACAAGTGCAAACTCAAAAAAGATGTTCGAAGCCATCATCGTTTCGTGATATCGGACATGGCGAACAGGCCCCCCCTCCCGCCCGGAAGCCATATCCGTCAGCTCCGGGAGCTTCTTCGTCTGTGGCTTTTCCCTGCCTCTCCCTCTCGCGACGAAGCGTCGGCGCCGATGCGTCCGTTCCTCCCCTGCTTGAAATGGAGAATCTCTGGCACGGCCGGCCAGCTAAGCTAGTCTCGCGAACCAGGTGTAACACCACGGACGTGTGTTGGATGTCGTCTGGAAGCTCAGTGGCTCGCAAACGTTTTGATAAGCTAAGCTTGGTGCGCTGAGAACGTGGCGCGACACTGAGCTAACGGGAAGTGGGCTGGGGCTAACGTCGGCCGGGGTAGGTGCGCCGGTCGGACTTGGAAGTCGAGTTTGAACGTTGAAGGGCAGAGATGCAACCACACACCCCTTGCTGCTCTCCTTCTCTCCCCTCCAAACACCTAGGAATTAAATTGAAAAGGGCCTTCCCCTTGGAGACATCACCACCCACGTCGCGTTCTCGCTTCAGCCCTCTCAACCAGTCGGCGGTCGAGGATTTGCTGCTTTGCGACATTTCAAGTGGACGCCGGCGAGGAAATATGATGCGGCCACACCTTTTTCTTCTGTCGCTATTACTAGCCCTGCTGTTGTGGAACTCTTTCCCCCCTCCTCCTCTCTTGTTTCAGCAACTTGTGGCGAGGTCCTGCCGAGACTCCGGGGTGTGGTTCACAAATATCTACGGATATTAGGCTTGCTTGGGTCCGTCTTCTTTTCTGTTTTGGCCCTTCTCGTGTAAACTTGTCGTAAAGGGAGATTGGGGCTCCTTTAGAGTTTCCTTTAACCTTTTTCTGCGCCTTCTGGACGTTCTCGCTTCGGGACCACACAGCTCGTCTACCCAGCTGGCGGCAGGCCACTTGTGAGTGTAACCCTTTCGTTTTTGCAGTCGGCTCGGCGGTGCGCTTTTTATTTGAACTCTGTTAGGCTGGCCAGTGCTATTATAGGTGCTATTATAGTCAGGGTCAGAATTAGTCGGCGAAATCCAGCTCTGTTGTCGCCGAATTGTCATGAGACTCTTTTTGATGATTTGCGGCTTGCCCACCTCTCTTCCCTTTCCCCTTTATTGGAAGAACTGGAGCTCAGCCCAGCATCACCCCTTTCTGTGCTCGCGCCGTCCGTCTCCTTGCCCAACAATATGAGACAAAGATGTTCGAGATGAATGGAGAGAAGCCAGCTCTCTCCTCTCATCGTTCACGTCGCGCCCGCCCGCCCCCACGACATGTCGTCTCATGTCCAGGTAGATCCAGGTCCACCAGCTGCCCAGTGCTCATGCTTTTCAGCGGAGACCTCTATCATCCAAGCCACGACGGAGGCCCCTCGCCGAAGTCATCGGCAGCTGTCGTTCGCCGCGTGAGGCAAGCTTCCCGTTGTCTTCGTTTCGAAAAGTCTTGAAATCAGTCCATGACCTACTTCGGCCCTCAATTCAGATTTCAGAATGGTCACGATGGGGGGGCGCAAGTTCGGCTGTAGAGTTCAAGCTAGAGCTTCCAACCAAAGGTCCAAGGTAATCCTTGCTCCAGGGATCGGTTCCAGTTCAATACCACCATTGATGGGTAGTATTTTGGCCTTGATGCTAGTTTGCTAGACGTTCGAGAAGACTAGCCGAAGGAAGATCTTTAATGCCATGGGGGCGGGCGGGAGAGGTTCAAGCCAGACCGCAAAAAAAAAAAGAAGAAAAAAAAAAGCCGCATGGTCTTTTCTTCTCTTCGGCTCTAAGCCCATTGGTGGCACTATGCGTGCTTCGGCTTGCGAGGAGAAGATTTGTGCGACGACGGCCCGGCAATGGGTGTACAGACGATGGTGTTGTACAAGTTCTGCAATGAATGCCAAATTACACCATCTTTGCCGAACAAGCGCGGTCCTTGCTAATTCAAACCCTCCCGAGATTTTTTTTTTGCACTGCCTGTACGTAATAATGTTTTTTTATACATTCTAGCGGCATATACGAATTTCGTGGCATATTTGCTTTTTGCTTTACTCTTTCTGCGTGTAATTTTCTTTCCGTTGTCCAGCCATATCCTGCATGAATGAGGGTCTCTTGGGGTCAGAATCCCACGATTCCGGTGAGTCTTGAAACCAGAGCCCCAAGAGGAGCAAACAGCACAACGTAACGGCCAGAAAAGCCCACCACAGCTGCAACATGGAATCTCCGCCCAGCTCAGCATCCATGAGACATCGGAGACACCATGATCCATCACCACCCCTACCCTCCGATTCACTTCCCAAGGGGTGGAAAGAGGGAACCCAGAAGGTGGGGTTGCGGATCCCCAAACCACCTAATCAGAGATCTTCCCCAAAAAAAGACGAACCAGACCCCTGTCCAGAGGGTCGCGAGCTGGTGAGCTGAGCCTGAGCATCGTCGTGGTGGATTTCACATGCGCTTCCACGGGCGAGCTGGCTACCTAGACCAGGTAGTAATTCCTGCTTTCTGAATCTGTCCTGCTGCAGATGTCTTTGCGTTTCGCAACTTTCTTTGCCTTTCTGATCTCCATTACTTCTACGAAGACTTCTTCATGATTTCTTTTTTCTTCTTCATCACCAAGGACCCAAAGACCATCTACAAGAAACTCCACCTGTTTGTTGATGACTGGGGTCCCCAAAATTGTGTTTAGTTGCGGCCGTGACCATGGATCTCCTCCCCCGTACCCGCCGCGGCTGTATTATGTACCGGTATGTGTCTGCTCGTCTGTATCCCCCCCCTCCTACTCAACGAGAGACATCTCTCGTTGGTGATGGGCCTGCCGGAGACAATGCAAGCTCAAGATGAGCGCGGGTAGGACGCACGCTATCATGCAATCTGACATTAGCATAATCTGTCTCGCGTTATACGGGTGAAATGAGGAACAAGCACAAGTCGCCAAAATCAAAATTTGACAATCTCATTCTCTGTGCGCGCTTACTCCCGCCATTTGGTACGACCTTTTGGAACTGCCACGGAGCCGGTTCGTCGTCTTGTTGATCTGTTGTCTGGCCTGCTGCTTTATCATCATTACACTGCGGTGTTCCAGGGCCATGGGAAGGCGAAAATGGCAAAGCGGCCACGCGGGAGCCGGGTGGAGTACCTACCTAAAATAGAGGCTAGGGAGTGACATGGAACCAGGCTCTTCTATCTGCTGGCTGAGCACTCCGATGAAGTCACTACGCAGGTTACATGACGAGGGAGGAAGACTGAGAGACTGAGAGTGAAAGAAAAAAATAGTCCATGCCATGCCTGCAAGACGCGGAACGCCCACTCTGGCACTCACACCCCTCCCCCCAGCCCATATGGGGTGGAAGATGACGAACGAACGGGAAGCTCGCTGCTTCGATAGGGCGTTCTTTTTTCTCTCTTTCTCTCTCTTCCCAACCTTTGTACCTGTTCTTTCTGATCTCCCTCGGCGCTTTTCCTTCTCTGCCCGTCCCTGTCTCTACCTTTGCCATTCGACATGGGGTATTGAAGATCTGAGACTACCGTTCGTTCTCCCCACCCTTTTTCTGCTAGCCCCAAGGGACTCATCTTCCTCGTTTCCCTCCACCCCCGGAGCTCTCTTCCAGGGTATGCAAGCTATATTCAGATATGTGAAAAGTAATCGGTACAAGGTCGCTTCTTTCTCTCTTTTGCTCTCCTTGCCGTAGCGGACTAGACAGAGGGCCCCCTGGTGCCTTGTTGCATGTCGCCTGCGGCCAGGACGAGGGGTACACCAACAGAGTGGACATGGCTTCTTCTGCGGCCCCTCGTCCTGTCCTATCCCGTGGGTGTCTTATCCCGTCACTGTCCAGTCAGAAGAGACCTCCTTCGTCGAAAGGGTCAAGCCCAAGGTCCCAGGTCCAGCCCAACACACACACACACACACACACACACACACACACACACGCACACACACGCACACATGGAGAGAGTGTCCAGCGCAAGAGGGGAGTGAGGAAAGACAGGAAGAGTGGATGATAACAGATACAGAATGTTGTCACTCGCTCCCCTCCGGCACCTCCCCCCCCCCCCCCCCCTTGCCGGCCCCCGCCCCTGGGGTCCCCCTGTCCCCCTTCTTGGTTGCCCGTCTTTTCTTGTTNTTTCTGTCCCCCCCTTTTCCCCCCCTTGTCGTCACCGCTGGTTGCCCCCCCCCCCCCCCCCCCCTGCCTTGGCAGCCCAGCGGCCGTGTGTCCGTCTGTCTCTCTTGTTGATTCGCATTCATTTCTTGTTTTGACATGCCGCCGTCTTGCCTCTCATTTGCTGGAAAACTTGTGTCTCCCACTTCTTGCTTCTGCTTCTTACCTTACAAGACTTGCCCCCCATCCCCCTCCTCTACGTCTCTTTTTTCCCTGATTATTTTCTTACCTACCTATACGACCTTTTGAGGCTTGCCCACCTATCGTTGACTCGGACCTTCGTCCACCTGCTGCAGCAAAACTTGGCTCAACACTGCGTCCTGCGTTCCCATTGTAACATAGAAAAGGTTACCCTGCAGAAACCTGGACTTGCATCGTTCCCGTCGGCAGTAAGACGTCAGGCTCTCCCCTCCACCACCGTCACCACCACCAACATCGACTTCTCCAACGACGCCACTTTTGATCAGCCACCTTGGAGGATCAGGGAAACCCGGTTGGAACATTTTGGAAAAGAGGAACAGGATTACAAAGTTGAAAGCAAGCGGGGAAAGAGTTTGGAAGAAAGAAGGAAGGGTAAAAAGGGTTTTACTTTTCTGGAAAACATTGGGACGAAAACAAGACGAATGAGACGAACACGGCGGCGACCTTCATCCCAACCCACCAACATCAGAACTCACGACTAGTAGAGCAGCAAAGATGCCGTCGTTATCGCTGCTTAGACGCGGGCCCAAACCGCAAGACCAGCGGCCGATGTCCCCGCAGAAGCGACAACAACAACAACAAGAACGGCCACAGTTGTCGCCGCGGCAGGAG
The DNA here is from genome assembly GCF_001831195.1 of Colletotrichum orchidophilum. Lineage (NCBI taxonomy): Eukaryota > Fungi > Ascomycota > Sordariomycetes > Glomerellales > Glomerellaceae > Colletotrichum > Colletotrichum orchidophilum. The sequence goes on from NW_019173025.1 coordinate 45,707, forward strand.
GATGGAAGGGAGAGCGGGCAGCAGGCGGCGGCGGCGGGCTTGGGGATCGGAACGGGCGAGCGGGAGCGGGAACGCAAGTTCTCCAAACGGGACCTTTTTGGAGGGCTGTTGAGTCGCAGCAAAGGCCGGGGCACCAGCAGCAGCGCATCGACGCCGGCGTCGTCGACCAAGTCTGGGTGGGGGGCCGGTGCCGAGTCACCGATAAAGTTGCCCGTAAGTCTCTCTCTCTCTCTCTCTCCCTCTCTCTTTCTCTCCTTCGTCCATATCGTCTGTATCTCTGTCACTGTACACCAAAGGATCCATTTGTCTTTCTCTCCCAGAGTCAGCACGCTTTCCACATTTCGAAGCTTCCATGGTCTCAGATCATCCACGCTTTGTCGTTCTATTTTCCACCTTTTTTGTGGTCCTCACCCCGGTTGTCTTCTCAGGCAAGGTTTCTGAGGTGGGCGCTTCAAGTCTGGACCAGCTCAGCCTCCACCGCCCCGAAGCTCCAATGTCCCTGATGCCCCCGAGGTCGAAAGCTGGAGATGAGGAAGTCCTCAGGATAGCAGCAAGGTCGTGCCGGGAAGATGCACGCAACGCAGTAAGATTCATCATATCCAAACATCCCGCGCATACACACCTCACATATTTGGACAATCACACGCACCTTCACCTCACCACCACCACCACCCCTCCGCTTCCGCTTCGCTGTCAACCCCCGCAACCCTCAGACCAGGTCCCGTTCCCGCGTCAGTGTCGGTGGGTTTGTCTTGGCTAAGGCCGGACATTCCGTGCACCGCAGACGCAGGTAGATGCGGATACGGACGAGAGAGACACAGGGCAGTGGGCAGCGGGCAGTGGGCAGCGGCTGTCCAAGGCGTGGGGTGGGTACTTTCTCACCTGGGCCCGTCCTCCCCTTGCCTTCCAAGCTCCAGGCTCCAAGCTCCCAGCTCCAAGCTCCGTCCCCCCTTCCCTCTCCCCACCTCGCCGGGCTGGACTGCCTTACCTAAGGGGGAACCTGGACGGGCCAAGCCTGGGAGCTGGGACTCGGGAACGGTGGCAGTGACGGTAGACGGCGCCACAGTCTGGAGCACGACGCAGCACGACGTACCACATCCTCATCGCTCTCTCCACCGTGTCACTCCCCCGCCATCGTCCTATGCAATCCATCAATGGGGAGCTGCATCAGGCCACTTCTGGTCTGCGGTCTGCCCTGTCTTTCTTCTTTGGCCCACGCCATGCCATCTCTCTCTCCTGCGTGCAATCTCTGCTTGCCATCTGCTTGCTTGCAGTGACGCACTCGGAGATGTCCATCCGCTGTTCCAGTGTTCCTTAATACTTTCCTTCCCCGATGCTCAGACTCTGACGTTCTATACCTCCGTCGCTCCCTTGCATAACCCGTCCCTTCTCTGCCGCATGATCAGCCTCCCAGACTCCAATTCCCCTCTTTAGTCATTGTTACTTGTATAACACACCCTTTCTTTCTCTCCGTCAACAGTCTTCCTCCCCGCAAGTCTGCAATACCTACTTCCCTTACTGTAGGCTGCCCTAATCGGTCAAACCTTCGAGCTGTTGGAAACAAAGACGTCGTCTCCCCGTTTACACACAAAGAAACAGACAGTCCTGCCGACCATACCAACCAACCATAGTCCTCTTCCAGTCTCAGTAACACTGGACTCTCTACCCAATTGGACCGCATCTCTTCGTTCAACCGTTGCAAAAGCCGTTGTGTCTCACCAGCAAACCCCAGGTTTCCCCTCCGCAAAGCAGTGCCGAGTCCCGTTCCTCTCGATCGCCGCCCCCTCTCAACCCCAATAAGCCACTGCCTTCCCCGCCTCCCTTCGACAGTGCCGACCAGCAAGCCAATGGCCCTTCCGCCAGACCAGTTCTAAAACTTACGAAGATCATGGCAACCCTCAGCGATGACGACGTCGAGAAGCTCTTCTCCGGAGCTCCTCAGTACTTTGCTCGCTCCGAGGGCCATTACACCGGCGCCCCGCACCCCTCCGTCGCCTTTCCCTGGGACGAGTCGCTCGAGATCCGCGACCTGACCGACCATGTCCAGATCGAAGATGCCGCCTGGAGTTGCATCACAGCATGGCCTCACATAACCAGGGACATGAACTCCAATCCTGCTGCCATACGATGCGCCAAGGAAAGGAAGCGAGCCCATTTCTACCCGCGATGTCGAGAACGGCCTAATATGCTCAGCATGCAAGGGTTGGAGAAGGGCACAATGGGATACCAGGCGGCTCTGGAGATGCCTGTTGGCGATGCACTCCAGGAAGAGCAGTTTGGCTTTGGCAGTATTGGATTCAAGGCCAAAGCCATTGTCGAACAGCGCCAGAGAATGCTGGCTTCCAAAGACGGCCTCCGCCGCTTGGAGGAATCGTCCATCCTAGATCAGCTCATCAAGAACGGCGCCAGGTACAAGGAGAACAAGGTCCACAGAAAGATCCACAATACCTTGTATAACGAGCTATTCCTAGGTATCCTGCATCCGCCGACCCGTGTCATTGACCACCACGATCCCTACAGTCTCTCTGTACAAATCTCGGCGCTTGTCAAGGTTCTCGCTGCACCTAACGTCTGGATCGACTTCTCCCACGTGGAATGGAGAATCAGGCTAGGCCAAATACTCTGGGGCTCCTTCGAGGGCGACGAGCTCGAAACGGATGTCGAGATCGACGACGCTGATAGTAACGAGGAGCGCAAAGAGGAGAGATACTGGTTGTTGCTTCAGATCCTCCTCGCATGCGAGCTGCTCATCAGGTTGGATGCGATCACGGAAGGTGAAGAGCTTGGCATCGAGAGCATCAGACCCACCGAGATCAAGCGTTTTGAGAAGGACGCAAACTCAACAGTAAAGTGGTCACTGCACTTGGCACGCGCTTGGCTCGAGAATATTGAAATCATTGAGCGAAAGGTCGACCCGGCGAATACTCAGAAGCGCAACTCCGGCGGATGGCTGGCATCTCTGACTGGGAAGATGAGCCTCCACCCCAATAACCACACTCATTCACAGGGTGATGTTTCCGTGTACACCATCCAGGGACGGTACAGCGAGAGACAAGTCAACGGTCTTACTAGTTTCGCAAGAAAGTTACGCTGGCCCGATATCGAATCAGACACATACGCGGAGCAGATCTCTGAGACGGTCAACAAGGTGTCAGAAGCGACGCCGATTCACACACCCGCAGAAACGCCGATGAGCATCGACACAAAGAGATCGTCTTATTTTGGTGGCGGTCGGACTGAGGCCAGCGTTACTCGACATCCGTCCGGAAAGCACAAGATCTCGGCAGCTTTGCACCCTTCAGGATGGCTGTCCAAATCCTACGTATCCGGCCTGATGCTTCCGGGTGAAGGACTCTATCACTTGATCATGACCACTCTTTTGGAGAACGACAAGGAAGCAATGGCCAAATTAGGCCCGATGGCGAACCTATGCGGGGGCTTCGTGTATCGTGGAAAGAGTTTCTGGAGCACGGCATGCATCATTGGCCGCGTTCTGGCTGCTGGTGCTGGCTCTGCTCAGTGCATGGGATGGATCTCAAGCGATATTACTCCTCAAGGCCATGGTGATGGTTGGGTTAATATTGACGTTGCCGAAGTCGGTGGTGAGTAACCTTCTAAACAACTCCTCTTCAACCTAATTAACGCCTTTTGAAGACGACATGAAAAAGACAGGCAAGCAAGCCCGATTGTGGGGTAAGACTCTCGTCGAGCGCGAGTCTTGTGTTCTGGGTGATGCGGACCCCAGCTCCGTGCTGCCCGCGGACTTCATCATTCCTTTTGAGAACAATTACGCGGAGCCGCCTCCCACCCTGAGCATCTCCTTGACATCCCTCAATCTGTCCGCGCCCGTTGACTCGGCCCGCACCACTCCGACCGAGGAGACGGTGATGACTCCTTTCTCGGACGTGACCCGCGCTCACGAACTCTACACATATCCGGCTTCGATCTCCTTTTCTGTCGGCCCCAACGGCGGTGCGTCAAAGGAGCATCAGTTCTCTCTGACGAAGGATATCCATTTCGTGACGGCTCATCCATGCCACCCATCTTCCCACGTCAAGGTCTTGAGGTCGCCCTCGAGCCCCACTATCCAGCAGATCGACGTGGATGGCAGCGGCATCGGCGGTGTGAGCTCTAAGCCGGCCACCATCACGGGTAAAGAGAACCAACATTCCTCTCATATTGCCACATAGACTGACCATTAGCTAGGACATCCCCTACACAAATCCTTCACATACACTGTGATCCATCTATCAGAGCTTCTCGAGAAACCAGATGCCTCACTGGACAACCTGCTCCTGAACACGTCATCTGTCCGACGTCCATCTCTCACCCCCACCATGAACACCACACCTCGCGTTTTGGTCATTGACTGCATCACTGGCTTCAAGCGTCAGCCGCCGACGCAAGAGACTCCCACGTCTCCTATCCTCGAACGTACTGCCAATGGTGCCAGCCTTGCGACGACCAACATGCACCTCGAGTCCCGGCGTCGCCAGTTTGGAAGTGACATGGAAATCCTGGTGAGAGCGTTCTGCGCGGAGAAGGGCTGGAATGCCATCATCTCGAGACGCCGGCGGGGTTGCCTTGCGTGCGCCATCAGAGAGGCCGGCGCCTTGGCGTGGAAGGTCATCATTCGTGTCGACTAGACGTGTCTTCTCTTTTGCCTTGACCTTTTAATTTTTTCTTGTTTGTGTAGTTGAGGCCGATCGGCTGAGATCAAGTCATCATTCGGGCGTCACGGATTGTTGTTAGGGATACCTGGGGTACACACGCACACGTGCACACACGAGAGGCATGCATAGCGTTGATTTATTCGCGGAACGACTGAAAGAAAAAGAGATGGAACAGAGTGTCTGCATTGGTCTGAGAGCTGTAGTGCGCGATACCCCCCGCCCCCTGATATAATACGCTGTATTGAAGAATATCCCTCCTCAGCCTGTTTGCTGCGGTGTGACTTGAACCGCGAGGCTTGACGATCAAGGCTCGTGGTCTCTAGATCCGGACACCATGAAAGCCACGGTGCATGCATGATCAATCTTCAGGGATGTTGTGTGTATCCCGCGTGGCCGCCGCAGGCCAAGGCCAGAATATTATCTAAATGACATTGCCGAGTTGCACAAATCTGGCAGATGAAAACTCGTCAAATAACCGACCCAAGAATGAATCGCTGACAATCAAGCCCCTTTGAAGCCGTTGGAGTCTGGCCTTGTAAATGGTATCAACCCACCCTTCCCCCCCCCCCAAAAAAAAAAGATTGGATCCTCCCATTGCAAATCATCAACTACCTTACTCATTGCGATCACATCACTCGCCATAGACTCACAGGTCTTTGCCTTCAAACCAGCTGTTGACGCTCCACTCCTTCCAGCCGCGCTTCTCGCCGGGGAGCTCAATGGACTCGTACTCCTCACGGGTGACGTTCTGCCACTCCTCGAGGGGGATCCAGCCAATGTAGGCGCGGTCGCCGAAGCCGCCGATCCAGTAGACGGATGTCACGACGAAGCGAACCCACTCTGATTCGTGGACGGGGCTGCCGGGGAGCCAGTACTTGGAGTCAGGGTGCTTGTTGACGAAGCAGTGGGCGAGCTTGAGGGAGGTGACAGGGTCGACGGGGATCTTCTCGAGGTAGCCGAGGAGAGAGAAACGGGGGAGGTTGGCGGCGGAGTAGGGAACAGTGTCGGGGAGGGCGGTAACGGTGTCGGCGTCGAAGGAGCCAAAGATTTTGCTCTTGAGCGAGGAGAAGAGGGAGATGCGCTTCGCGGGCGGGAACGGCGGGACCCAGTGCATGGAGAGGGAGATGTTTGATCCGGCGCGGACGTTCTTGAAGGACGTGGCGATGGTGATGGCCAGGATGGTGGGGTTGCCCTCATCCTCGCAGTCGGCGACGTAGTCCATGAGACCGATGGGCATGCCAGAGAGGTCGCCGCCCGAGGCGGAGTGGGCGCCCGTCGGGAAGACGGTCGCGAGCTCGGCCAGCTTGGTCACGGCGAGGATGCGGCGGCCCATGATGGCGGACTCGTGCGAGGTCGGGATGCGGCTGGCATCGGCGCCGCCTTCGGGATTGGAGAGGAGGTGCTGCGGCATGCCGGGCTCGAGAACAGCGGTGACCGCGGAGGCGGCAAGGCCGGCGAGGATGGCGGATGTCTTCATTTTGTTTTTGGTTCGACACGAAACTGCTTGGACGGCACGAGGAAGAGAGGATGCAGAAGGAGGAGGACCTGTCGGTGGTCGGGGGTCGGGGGTCGGGTGTGTGCCAGGTTTTGTAGCAAGGTCCTCACTTGAGGTGTGTGGTCGGCCGTCGGATAGGGTGGAATTGATCGTACGAGGTGTTCGTAGTATGAGGCGGTCTAGGAAGGGTTAGGACGGAGAGCCAAGATATTTGGAGGGAACTATTGAGTGCGAGCACGGCGGGGACGATGTCTGTGTTGGGGAGGTTCTTCGGTTTTGGGGGATGGATTGAAGAACAAAGAGAACGGGATGGATCCTGCGTGGGCAAACACGGTTAGAGGACTAAGGTCGCCCTCATCCAACAGCGTCGGCAACAGTCAATAGAATGAGTAGGGTTTCCGTAACGGACGAGGACGGGAGGTCGGTCTGCAACGGCGGTGGGCTGGGGGGTTCAGTCAGAAGGTTAGGTTACCTCGAGTTGGGTTTAGCTGGGCAACTCCGCAAGAGGAGAGATGGGCGCATGTGATGTCTGGGATGAGACGCTTGGAAAGTGGCCGGGGTTTAGATCTGATAAGCCAAACGGCGTTTAGCGCGAGACCGACCAAGCCTGACTCTACCCACTCCGAGCCATGCGGGCATGGGCAGGGCTGCTTGGTGCTGGCGGTTGTACACACTACCTTACGAAAGACAAAATTTCAAGGTCCTCATCCGAAGCTGTGGGCTGGCTGAAGGTTGTGTGCCTGCAGGTACCTGGACTGCATGGTCGTCTCGGGCGTCTGGCGATGAGCCGATGAGCCGACGAGCAGATGTTTTTGGCGTCCAGTCGATGCTGAGCCAAGAGGGCGACAGAACGACAGAATGGGATGGACAGTGTCTACCTCACCTACCATGGTAGAGAGGTACGTTACCTTAAGTACCTTAAGGTAGGTGCCCAGCTTCCCTATCAGCTTATCTAACGAGGGGAAGACAGTGTAGACTCTCTCTTCTTCAAAACACACTGTGCCAGGTCTTCTGAGGTGGGGTGGAAGGAAAGGAGGGCCCGAGGGGACTTGAGTAAGTGGAGGCAGTTACACGATTAGATGACAGAAGGCCCCAGGTTGTGCTGGGAAACTCTTAAGAATGAGGTAGCGGTCGCTACAGAAGGGTCTGTTCATTGCCAAGTGCTGATTGGTGTGCGCTCCTTGTCTGTTCGCACCCAGGCTCAAGTCACATCACAAAGACGACCAGGACTGAACAACAACACCAAGCACAGAAAGGCACAAGCCCTTCGACAGACAGAGGTGTCAGCGACAAGCAAAAAGGCGCGCCTTTCTGCACCCAATTTCAGGGCATACTCAAGGCTTCTCATTCAAGACCAAGCATTTGATCTGCCCCTCTCTCTCTGAACCATCAACTTGAGCAAGGGTTGAAGGTCAGTGTGGTCTCCATTCTTGCCCCGCTGAAAATTCACTCTTTACTTCCTCACCTGAGCATTGAGGGACCTGGACGTCCACAGGTGAGACTGATCAACCAGGGTCTTCACCACCAACGTGCTTATCTAACGCTGACCTCACATCTGGCCTCATAGCTGATTGCCATGGAAGAGGAGACCAAGATGGCAACATGGAACGGTTTGCCTGTCGAGCTCAAAGGTCTCATTCTGGAGCACCTCGCCCTTGGCGCCGTCGCTGAGAGACGCTCCAAAATATGGAAGTCCAAGAGCAAGCGTCATGACATGGGCAGCTACGCCGTGGTGTGTCAACAATGGCAGAGATTCATAGAAAAGATCAACTTCAGTACACTCGAGATCAACTCTGCCAAGGACCTCTCCCGGTTCGATGAGATTCTTCAGGAACCCAGCCGTCGCTCTTACCTGCGCCGCATCTCACTCCGCATTGAGCTGCCTCGCTATGCCAATAAGCTGGCCAAGGTACCCGAGACAGACGCGGAGCAGAACGAAAATGAGATTGCATTTACTCAGGGAATCTGGAACCTTTTCGACATCCTCAACAAGTGGACGCCTTTGGGCCAGGCTATCGAGTTGGAGCTGAGCGCCGCTTCGCCCAGCGATAAGAACAAGTACTTTGGCGAGATGGGCTTAGACCAGGGCGGCAACTCACGCTTCTTTGACCACGACCTCGACTTTTGCTTCATCACCGCCGGCTGTGAACAGGTCGGACGACACGGCCTCCCCGAGGTCTCGGTCATCAACAGCTGCCAGATTCTACGCCGCAACCACCGCAACATCTCATCTCGAGCCTTGCTCAGCATTATCTCAAGTCTGCCCAAGCTTGAGGAAGTCCGCTTTGAGCCCTGGCATCAAGTCGACTTGGAGGCACAGCTAGAAGTCGACTCAGGTATGTCTCTCATCTCTCCCCAAGGTGGCATCCAATTGCCCGATACTGACTTTCTCAGATTATGCCCGTACTTTCCCTTTCTGGCCATCCCACATCAAGCGAATCAGCATCTTTGAGCATTTCGATGCTTTCAATGATGGCCCGGAAGCCGAATGGGAGGATGCCGAATCTGTTGACGATAATGACGCGGATGCAAACAGTGTGAACACCGTTCCTCTCGTCCTAGACGATGCGGAAGATGCAGGCGACGTTGCCCGAACCTCTTGCCCCAGTCTTGGTCACAACTTGGGCTTTCTCAGTCTACAAGCCGAGGAGATGGCCGTCTCAAATGTCTCTGACGCGACGGCCTTTTTTCAAGGCCTCCTTGCACGCAAACCCGTCTGGAACAACCTTCGCCGACTTGCACTTACGTCCCATACGATGATTGATGGCATCGACCACGAGACTGTTAACAGCGTCCTCCGTTCGATCGCCAACGCCGCAAAGCACATGCCAGCATTGCAAGTGCTGGAGGTTTACAAGACCGACCAATTTGGAGGTGCCGTCTTCCGCTACACCGTCGAGACGTTGTCGACAACAGCGTCGTGGGAGAGCACCTGGGACTTTCACGTAAGAGCTGATGTGAAGGCTGCGTGGGCTGAGGTGGCTAAGAAGAACACTCCCCACAACCTGACCTTTCTCCCCGAGATTCGCCAGAGCGACTATCGAGGTCCGTATGTGTTCTTGGACCAGAACTTGAAGACGAGGGATCTCATCCTACACCCGGCGTCGTTGGAGGATATGCTGTCGAAGAAGCTGGATAAGTGCCAGGCTTGCAACGGATTCTGTGCCGACCCTAAGAGCGAGGAACAGGTCTGGGGTTCTACGAGGGGCAACGACGCTTGAGCATATGAGCAAGGCCGATACATACACTCGTGAACATATCTTGATACCCTTTAGAATATGAATGTTACACGGCCGTGAAGATGGATCAAGGAAAAGTTGGATTAATCAGACAGGCATACATCATACATTGGTTGGTTGTTAAATAAGATTGACCCTTCAATCAGTCTGGGCCAAAACATTGAAGGCAAACTGAGTCACCGTACCTAGTCAATCATACCCCCCACCTCCCTCCCTAGGTATCGAGAACGGTCTTCAGCCTGTTCGCCGATGATTCATCTCGCCGGCGCCACTGCAAAAGCTCAGACCACCGAGCAGAGGGTGGCTCATGCTGTTGTGGGGTTATTCCCTAAGGCCGAAATTACTCCCGGACCACTTCTTCCGCATTGGGGCTGACGCAAAAGACGGAAGGTGACTGGCTCAACAAGGCAAGCCCCTTCGCCCGCCCTGCTCCTTCCCCACTCGGTACACGTGACGCACAGAATTACGAACCGAACCCCCAAAATTGTCCTCGCCCGCAGCCCTCCCACGCACTCCGACGCCCATCGCCCGCGCAGAAGAAGACAAGCCCGCTTCTCGATTCCATCGACAACCAACTCACCGTATCACCACAGCAGCAAATCAAACCGCCAAAATGGGAAAGGTTCACGGATCGTTGGCGCGTGCCGGAAAGGTCAAGTCTCAGACGTAAGTCTTTTTTTTCTTCTACCTATGAGAACAGAAAACACCCCGTACGTGTATTTGGGAAACGAAGGTGGCAAAACGTCGAAAACTTTGGTCACCACGGACGACGATGAGGGGAACGCCGATCGGGAAAGAGAAGGGATAACAACGCTGCGTTCGACGATGTACGACGAGGAAATTACGTTTCAACGGAAGATTCGACCTGGCGAAGGATCATTTTGTCTTTGATGATGAAATGACGAACCGCGATCGCTGACCATTGCAATAGCCCCAAGGTTGAGCCCCAGGAGAAGAAGAAGACCCCCAAGGGCCGCGCGAAGAAGAGACTCACATACACCCGCCGTTTCGTCAACGTCACCCTCACCGGCGGCAAGCGCAAGGTACACCCCCGACAAAACCTCCCCTAGCCGTACTGTCGATGACTTACGATGACTAACTTCGCCTCCCTTTGTAGATGAACCCCAACCCTACCGCCTAAGCGCCTTCTTCTTCCCATATGCATTCGATACGACTCTAGGAACGTCTGGGCCACTGGCATGAGGGCGGAATCGTTGGGACAATCAAGTTCAAGGGTGGTTGGCGAAAATGGTGAAATTTGGGACAATGCCGTCGTGGTTTCGGAAATCTTATCACGCCCCTCATCCCTCCGGTCTCCCTCCGCCTGCCGACGGCTCGAGGAATCCCCTACCGGTGTGGTTACTTGGGTCAGTGTGTGTATAGATTGATCTCTCCCGACCCGACGAAAGCATAAGAGACAAACGAATGCGTAACGCAGAATTCGTAAAAACTATTTGGTTTTTTTCTGGCATTCAAATCGGAAATGGGGAACCTCGCTTTGTTTTTGAATTGTCTTTGTCAAACTTGATGAGCGCTCGCCAGATGCCATGTGGCAGTCTCGACTACGGCTCGGGGAGAAATACATGGATGTTTCTTCAGCCATCTACCTGACATGTCGTCAAGTGCCCGTTGTGATTATGAAATGTCGGCAGGGTTCCCCTCGAACGCTATCCTCTTCATACTTGCCAAGTTTCAACAGCACCGAGCTCTCGAAATTAGAAGACTCTCCCGACCTCCAGTCAATTATGCGTTCGACCAGTCCAGTCCAACGCTACGCATCATCCGCCACCGGGGTCTCGGAGAACTGGTTCACTCCAGTCAGTAAGGAGTCTCTCTAGGTGCTAACAAGCTACCTATGGCGGATCCCGATCTTGTGCGTTTTATAGTCTTATTCGGAACATTAGGCTGGCATGAGTTGCTGGCCATGAACAAGTATAGGACATGCCCTGTCATAGCGGCTTCAGGTCGCTATAGACTGTTCAAGCAGGAACTAGAGGGCCAACAACCGCACTTTGGTGTTTTTGACCCGGCCGGCCCTTGTAGTAAGGCTCCGATTCGTCTTTAGTATTCGTTCATCCGAGCAGACATGAACCGGAGGGGGCGTTGGTATCAGACTCTCTATCGCTCACGATGGCTTTCATTGTCGATGGTTGGAGAGTGTTGTGTTTGTGGTCTTGGGCACGGGTGGGGTGGTCGGCCGGTATCGAGGCGGGAGATACGGATGGATGCGATGAGGCGCATCTGTGGTGCTTCCATGTTTGTTATGAAGGAGGTTAGGTCGAGGTAAAGGAGAGAGAGAGGGTGGATGTGGATGTGGAAGAGGCTCCAACTCTGTGATCAGGCCGCCCCAGGCTTGGAATGCTGGTCCCACGTCAGTGAGGTGCAGCTCGAACAGAAGAATCCTGGATTTTTCTCTTCGTGCTCGGGACAAAGATTGTCTTGTCAAATTGTCACTCCACGTCGAAACCTGGATGGCGTGCTCTCCGGGCTCATGCAATACACGGCTTGCTTGTGCCGGGATTCCAGAAGGAAACTCGGTCTTGGGAGTATACATGCCCTTGCCAGAACCAAGCCAGCTAGGTTTTTACCAGACGACTTGTGACGGGAAACCTAGGGCTGCATTGGGGAACATGTTCAATAAGTTGAAACTTGGTGGTAGACAGGTTTAGTGTATCGCGTAGCATGGCTATTCCTCGTCATCTAGGTCAAAACTCAGGGATGATGATATCAAGTCGAGAGGTCAAGCTACATTTTTGGACAGTCGGTTTCCATGTCTTGCGAATCGGTATAATAATTCGTAACCATGATATACCCCAGACAGGAATAAAACTTTTGCTATGCTTCCCGCTGGAGTGTGAACTACACTCAACTTCAATCCTCAGTTACTTCGTACAGAAAACGCATGCCACATTGAACGTATGAACAACCGCTCCGTGAATGAAACGTTATTTTCCTACTAACCAGACCCGTTACATCTAAATTGCGATTCTGACAATCAGCTTTTCTAGAAGTGCTACCTCTCGTTCTCATCCGGCTCGTCAAAAATCATGGACAGGACGCTTTGCATTCCTGTGATAGTAAGCGGTCTCGTCCTCTCGAGTTGGGTTCACATGGGGGAGCTCGTCTACGACGTCCAAGTGACCAAGACCAACAAGAGGTTGTAGAAAATTCGTTCTGAATAAATTCAACTCAGAATTCAAGGTTGTCAAGTTCATGACATCGCTGAAAGACTACCTAGTCGTCGAGGCAAATCGACAGCATTTACAACATGGTCACCAAAGACAAATACCTTTCACTAAAACTTATTACAGCAATACATAAGCGTCGTCCGATATTGGGTAATCGACAAGATCACTGCGTATGGGGATCATCGTACCAAACCAGGTAGCCAATGCATTCATGGTGAAATCCCGCCAACACTCTATGACATATGGAAACACTGGCGCTGGTCCCGGAAGCCACCTGGTGCATCAACAGATCCAAAATAAATGACCCGGCCGGGCCCACGATCTCTGGTTGAAGTTGACGGTCTGACCAATTTACTCGAATGCTCTGCCGCTCATCGAGGTGTCCCCCAAAGTGCCGTCAACCCGGAACGACGCACGTGCCTCCACCCGGTCTCCGAGACGTCACCGGGGCAGTTGATTGTGGGGCCGTACTGACCCTTGCCGTTCTATTGTCTCGTTGCCAGAGCGTGAGTCATCCGCATTCTTGAACAGAACATGATAATGTTCATTATTGATAGGTGAAGTCGGGTCTATTTTGAAGAGGCATATCAAATGAATCAGTCGGCGACGCGAGTGTTGTCAGTACAACACGTATCACTTTGGCAATAAATTACGACGGACTACTCATTTAACCCCAGGTCAATCGTAATATGTGACGCGGCTAACAGCAGCGTCAAATCACTACATTCTCAGTTGAAGAAAAATGCGGCTTACAGCTACGGCTATGCCAGTCCACTGAACAGCTTCTCGTGCAAAAAGGCCATCTGTTTGAGTCGCCCCTACAAGTGTTACTTGCTCATCCAAGAATGCCGCCAATCCCCGGTAGATTCCCAGTATTTCGAGAGGCAAATGAACTCGATAACGTCAGAATGAACAAAACCCTGAGAAAAACTACGGATCATCCGAGCTCCCAGCCCGCGAAGGGCGTCCTGCCGCACCCGACCCAAGTTCATGCAAAAGACTGCGCAGACTTTCGACCAAAGGTGGTAGAGGTTCCGAAACCACAGGGAAGTTGTTCCGAAATATATCTCTAGCAATGGAGAGGATCACACTAGGGTTAGATAGTGATTCCACGCCGTCGGAAGGGTTTCCATTGATTGTGAGGCCAGGCATTCCACGATCAAGCTGAAGGAAGGCCCTCGTTTCCCGGTTTTCTTCCGAATCCATGAGCGTGTAACCAGAGCTAGACCTGTTGCTGCCCATCCCATTACCAATTTCTTGATCGGAGCCGTGCCTAGAGGCCGAACAGGAGAGCAACCCGTATGCCCAAAGCGTGAGACATGCGTAGTACACGGCGATGGCGTTGAATTCACGTAGAGACGCGGGTGGAAGCTGACGAGCATGATGGAAGATTTGACCAGCATGCCATATCGCGTAACGAGCCTCAGATGTCTTTACCCAGCTTTCTTCTAGGCTGGTATAAGTTTTGCGGGCCTCGTCCTCTCCCGACTTACCAGCAAACGTCTGCAGAACATCGGGAGAAACATGTAAGAGCATCATGAGCAACTCCGACATGACTGCAAGCTGAGCCGTAGGCCGCTTCGATGTGAGAATCATAGTTGAAAAGTCGTTTAGATCTCGGTACAGCTCCTGATATTGTGTTTTGAGCCAGAGGCGGTGGGTCGCATTTCTCTTGCTCGAGAGCCCGTCGGCATAGAACTTGAGAGCTTCGCGATACGCCGCTATTTGACCCCAGTGGCCATGTAGTAAGGCCATGTAACACAATTCGATGTCGACCAATTGCTCAAATTCGTCCAGAATCTCGGTACAGTGCATGACCTCTGATACTCGGGGAATAATACGGCCCTGGGCTGCATTGGTTTTGGCAACACACAGATTCCTCCACTGCTCTGCGGATCGTGCTCTCCATAGATCTCGAGAAGCAGGAAGACTGAAGCTTAGTTCTGTGTAAGACATTAGTGGATTTTTGCAGAATCCTATGGATGTCTGGATGTCGTGAAAAAACATGTGCAAAACAATGCGTTTGTAGGATTCACGCTTCGCAAATTTGCGCCATTTCGAGTCCAGAACCTCGGGCGAGTCTGCCATCGTTGGGATCAATGCTGCCGAGTCTGGTGGGGCCGAAAAGTTTCCCGAGCGTCTCAGCATGGTCATTGGAGGCTGCAGAAAGCTCTCTGCAATCTCCATCTTTCGCTTAAAACCACTCCAGATGCCAATATCCAGGTTGAGCATGAACGCCTGGAGGGCCGCGAGATCTCGCGTAAAAGAGTTTGATCCTTCGAACTTGGGCATGTTAGCAAAATCAGGTTGCTGCACGGTGTATCAAAGGGGTGATGGACTTACCAAGTCTGCCAGTCCAAGCCGGAGCACTTCATGGAGGGCAAAGCCGAACCGCCACACCGCAGGAATGGAGATGTACGTAGCACCGCTGGACAGAATGCCAGCAAGAAGTTCCGGAATCGCAGCAGCAGCATCGAACGTCGCCAGATGAATCCAACTATCGCTCTGGTGCTCATCATGAATGAAATGAGCTTGCACGAGGTAGTTCAGTAGATCTAAAGACGGAAAAGACGGCGTACGTGTACGGGCGCCCTTTTGGACTGTGCTAGCCACCACCATGGCCAGCAGACTGTCTCTTGAGAGGGACGTCATCTTAAGCTTGGTGCCCGGCGTATGGATAAGTTTGTCGAAAGCGGGAGAATTAGCAAAGGTGCCGTCGTCAAGGATCAAGCTCTCCTTATCCTGCGGGGCTGCGTGATGCAGCGCGTAATCCTTCGGCCCCGGTTCCCAGAGCCAAGGCGATCGTTTGAAGGCCGCGTGTGCTTTTGACGCGTTTCGTACGTTAGACTTGGACCGGCTTGTTGTGGTAGATTCTGGAGTCTGATTGATGTCAGGTTGTGGAATGGTTATGGCGTCGAAGTTGAGGTCCCATGAGGAAAAGTCCATGTCCTGGAAATATGTATGTACTGGATTGAAGTTGGCAATGTCGTCCAACACCATGTCCATGACAGGGTTCGAAAAGCCATCATCCATGTAGGAGGATGCGTCCAGATCATGGCTCATATCAGGGTTTTGTGGCATCATAACCAATTTGGAGGGTGTAAAGATGGAGCCAGTGTCCATGCTACCGTTCAGGTCGACACTCAGATGCATCGTTGATGCCTCGGAAGGGCTGGAAGCGCCGTCGATGGATGTTCTATGAGGATGTGTGCGCTTCGAGGGGACATCGCATGGTAGATTCTTGGAGCGACAGCGAGAGCATGGCTTGGCATCCTGGACGTGTGTCAGTCTTCTGGTACTTTGGCGCAGTGCTATACTCTTCCAGGTTTTGGTTTTTACCTCGCATTTTGACTTGGAAGCGGCGCAGTTTAAGCACGCCTCCGCGGCTCGATCACTCCTCCTGATGAAGGTTCTACCCTTGCCCGTATTATCCCGGTCGTGAGTTGTTTCGTGGCGCGTGAGTAGGTCGGCTCTGTTGAATCGTTTGGGACATCGGGAGCACTGGTAAGGACGAGCATTCTCGTGAGAGCGTAGATGCCTCGTCAAGTGATCGGCTCGCTCGTATACTCGCTTGCACATATGGCATACATGTGTCGAAGAGGGAGAGGTGTCGGATGTGCTCAGTTTGCGTTTCCCGAGCTGTTGGGGTAGAAGTTGGGCCGATTGTTTCTGCAGTTCTGACGGTGAATAGAGAGGGTTCAGCATGTCAGAGCCGGCGGCATCGCAAAGGATATCGATGCCGTTCATGTTAAGTTTGGCGAGCGGCGGGCGGGCGGGCGGAATGAGGATGGGGATAGGGATGGGGCCGGAGGTTAGAATGAGTTGGATTTGATGATGACCTGCAGAGGCACGTTGCGCAAGTCTTGCGACTGCAGCGGCATCAGGGAATTGGGCACCGGGAAGTGGCGGGGGGGGAAGTTTACCTTAGGATGGCCGGCAGCAAAGTGGAGCAAGCAAGGTCATATTCTGGGGGGAAGGGCCGCGGTGGGCAGGGCAGGAAACACTGAACGGGCAAGGCGGGCATGGCGGGCATGTCATTGCGGCCGGGGAAAGGTAGCCCTCCATACGTTAAGATACGGGAGGGTACTTTATCCGACGTCGCCGCTCGTCTGTACCTTTTTGCGGGGTTTTAGGCCCAAAAAGCTAAGACAACCTGGAAGGAAGACAACACTCCAATGGGAACCAGAGCCGTTGGATTTTGCCTCGCTGTGGTTGGTTGCGGAGCCGGAGCAGCTGGCCAAGCTGAGGGAGTGTGAGGTTGATGCTCGATGCGCTCGCACGTCGTTGAGAGTCTAAATCTGACTGACCTCTCGTTGCAACTTTGCTATATCCGTGTGCCTCTCACACCATTCCATGTTAAGTCGACCCATGTCTGCTTCTTCTATGTGGAGTCGACAAGCCGCGCTCAGAAATACGAGGCGTTTGAGACAGGAATAAGGAACAATTCGAGAACGATTTCCCGGGACACTGAAAAAATTGGAATAGACGGGCCCTGTGATTGACGTCTACACTGCATTGCCGAGCATCCAAGAGTCATGACGGGCCAAGTTGAAGAAGGAACGATGCCATTTATAGGGGCCAGCTGAAACTGAGCCATAGTGACAACCTTGAAAGAGCGACGACAGCCTTGAGCACTGGGATAGGTCAGGTACTAGGTCCGAAACGGGCTATTGATGACTTTTACCCTCGCTACACTTCATTGTGAGCAGGGCTGGAGGGCTGGAGTGATGATGACATTCAAGTGAGGCGTCTAGACTCAAAGGTGACCGAGAAATGAGGTGTTTTTGCTGGCTGTCCGTCTCCTGTTGCTTTTCCCAAGTCAACGACTTCTCACGACTGGAATTCATTTCGAGCTCCGAGTTTCTCCTGTTTGACAGTGAGTGTTGAGGTTATCCCAGGGGCCCATGGATCCACTCCTGTTCCGTCCAGATTGCTTACGGACCGGAACGATAAGGTTTGCAAACTTGCTCTAGGACCCTGAAAGAGACGGGCTCAGTTGCCTTAGTAAAGTGACGGCAAAATCAAACGCGATACTTGTCAGGGTCCTGGGTCCTGGGCCCTGGGCCCATCGTACCTAGTGAAAGTTGTCGTTGTGCGTCGAGTTCTTCTGGCCTGGGCTAAGTTGCCTTTGACTCGGCCGTTCTGTCCTCCTTGAACCGGCGTCTGGCATTTTAGACCGAACGTACTTGGGTGCCCACTCGGTGTGATCAACATCTCAGGTGAATCTTACTCACAAGTCACCACTCACTTGAAGAATGAATGCGAAGAAGCTGCGATTGAGAGAGAGGCAGACGGGTGGGGACTAGTGCTTCAGATCGGAGAGTGAGGGAGGAGCGCATTCAAGCCGCTGGCCAATCAGGCACCCGATATGCCGGTCCGCAGATGCCTCTCGGGAACACCTTCGCCTGCTCCAGAGATGTCATCGAACAAGTTGTCAACTCTCAACTTTCCACCCAAGTCAGCGTCAATTAATCCTTGTTTTTACTTCCCTTTCTTCCCCTTGCTTAATCTGCCATTGCTTCTGTCACTTTTTCACACCTTCACCCTCCTCTCAACTTCACAGTGCTGACATCCCTCCGAAACCAACGGGGAACATGCCAAGCATCGTCTCTTCACACCGGTGTAGTAGTTGCCTTTCTCTCTCAGCTTGCCGACCCCTGAACAAATCGCCAGCGCCTGCACATATACCCTGCCCCGTCATATGATGCGTCCAATCAATACCTTGCTCTATTATTGCAGCGATTGCAGCGATTCAGTAAATCGATTCGATCTCCGCATAGCCTGGCGCTACCCAATATGAGGGGGGGGGGGCTCACTGCGCGAGAACCCATGAGATCCAGGCCAGGACTAGCCGTGCTGTCACTTATGACGGTTTTGCGTGTCTTACGATACAAGACATGGCCGCCCATATCTGCACAATTCTCATCTTCCCTTGTCAGTCCGGGCATTTGCATCACCCGCGAGGTGGCTTAGGGCTTCGTCACGATAAACCGAAGAGGCCCGGCACATCACTCGCTGGCCACCTCGTCCACAGTCATTCCTGAGAGCAAGCCCTGCTGGGACGCTACGAAACTAGGGACATGGACCTGGATCTCAGCTGGAATGCGCCTTCCTGGATGCCGGCCCTGCTCTTGACAGGCCTTTGAACTCCCTGTCAAGTGTTGCAGGGCGTCCACTCGTGCGTCCTGCACGCCGTTTGGTGTAACGAGTTTGACCCAACTTCCACCTTCAAGCTTCCTTACAGCTGTGTGTGTGTGTCAGTGGAACCGTGGAACCGGGACCGATTGGGCTGAGAGGGGACCTGATCGCAACGCAACTACCTGAACCCACGCATGGCCGAAGTCCGCCATGGATCACCGCTGTTTCCGTCTTCCAAGCCGACCTCCCATCCCCGTTGTAGGCCGTCGGTCCGCAGCTACAGACACAGCTACGATGACCCGCGCGGCCATTCAGAAACGACTTGTCAACAAATGAAGGCCTGCAGGAGATGCAGCTCGCAACCTTGTGCTGAATATGGTCATTCGAATCGCACTCAACTGCCAGGTTTTGATCCAACACGATACTTCGTTCAGGGAGACTGCTACCTTGATCCGCACTGGATACCCAGCGCCAAAGGACCTCTTTGCTTTTCGACCCATCGTCTCTTTCCCCTTTCCAACTGCGATACCACCTCGATCTTGACCGATACACACCTTAGGGGATCGGTTTCCCCTCATGCAACTACAGGCATTAGTGTGCCAATTCGTCGCGAAAACCGGACTCAGCAGCAGTCAACACCACACTCCCGGCGTTATCTCCGAGCAAAACACCTCCCGCGTCCCGTCCGGCACAGTCGCGATCGGGGCCATGCGATGCGCTCCGGCCCATACAGGTGTCGTCGGTCTGCATCTACTCCGTTTTTGGTCCCAAGATCGAGGGTGGAACCTGTACCAAGATACACACCACACCACACGAGTCCCGTCGCCGCATCCATACTTCTGACATCCATCCATTCCCGTTCGAAACAATCAAGGTTCAAACGAGGTGCGAGAAAGAACAAAGAACCTGTATAGTCTCTGATTGAAGCAAGTATGCCGAAAGCGGCTACCGATACAATTCCCAACTCCCCTTCCAAGCCCAAGCCCAAGCGCCAGTTGGTTTGCCCATGTTGTTCTTATCCCTCTCTCCGTCCAACTCCCGCCCATTCTGCCCCTCCGACCGTGCATTCCGATCTGAAAATCGGACAGAGATGGCTCGTTAACATTACCGGGCCAGTACCCAGGTTGGCCCACGCATCAATTTTGATCTGCCCCCTTTTTCCATACACTCCAATAAACCCAGAAAGAAAGAAAAAAATGGCAAGACAACAATGAAAAATTCCTCGTACTCGAACAAGCACAACCCCCTATGGTCATCTCGCTCGCACACAAACCCTCAATCTATAGTCCTTGTGTGTCGCCGTTCGCCGTAGTCCCGGGGTATCGTAATTGTTTTGGTGGTTCCCAATATCGTATCGCAGTCCCAGCTTCATGACTCTTGTTAGGGGATTCAGTGCTGGACAAGAGTCAGCCTCACCGCCACATCTTGAAATGGAGCGGGAAGAAGTTGGAGAACTCACATGAGCTGTCTTAGCCGCAGGGGGTGCCGCAGTAGCCGCACTCTTTTCCGGGTAGTACCCACACCTCTTTACCTGAAGCATGGCACGTAGGGCAGCGAATGCCTGGGAGGAGGTGCTGGGAAAAGAGAGTTAATTCGGGCTCTGTGTGGACGTGGGGTGCAGTCATGCACACTCACCTGTTTCGAGCCGCTCTTGGTGGACGACGATGGCTTCTGCTGGTTTCGGAAAGCGGTCTTGTCGACCTGAGTGTGATATGAGCAGACCATGTTGGCGAGATGTGACGACCAAGGTGGTAGTGTGGTTCGTAGGATCTGATTCGAAAAGGTGTGGTGGGGGTGAACTCGCAGTCGATGTTGATGTAGGTTGGAATTGGTGCGTCGAGCAATGTCTTTGACCTGTAAAATGTCCGATGATGGCGATCTGGACCAGGCGACAGA
Organism: Colletotrichum orchidophilum; assembly: GCF_001831195.1. Lineage (NCBI taxonomy): Eukaryota > Fungi > Ascomycota > Sordariomycetes > Glomerellales > Glomerellaceae > Colletotrichum > Colletotrichum orchidophilum. The sequence continues at coordinate 66,336 of NW_019173025.1, forward strand.
ACTCAAGGCGGCAACCGTCGATACTTATAGTTTGGCAGTTTCCGTTGAAATCGCACGACAAGGACAAAGCACTCGCTAGCTGGCCCGGCGAGACGGGCAAGGACCAGGTAGGCACAGCGAGGGAGAAGAGCTCAAGGTGGGAGCGGGTGTTCCAAGTCCCTGCTCTGGTTACTAGTGCAAGAAGAAAATATGGCAGTGCCATCTGATAAAAATCAAATCGGCGAGCAACCGGCGGAAGGCCGCCAGCAGAAAGGAGCAAGCAGCAAAAGAAACCAAACAGGCCGGTAGACCGGTACAGTGCAGATGGCACATATCACATTCTGGTGCGGGACTAGCAGAGACCCGGAGGCGTATCAGTGGCAGTTCAGCGATGAACGAAGGTGGCGCGAACCAGGTCGCCAGGATAGGCATGGGCAAGGATGAACGATGGGGATGGATCCTTGAATCACTCAGTTCGAGGGGACAAGGTGGGGTGGACCAGGCCCCATGGTGATGGCTGAAGAATTGTTCATCGGGAACGAACCGTACGTTTGTGTGTGCGTGCGCGTGTGTATGTGTAGGTGTGTGCATGTGTGAGTGAGTTGCGTGTACATGCATCGGGTATCTGTTTCCTTTTGCCTGCCTGTCTGTATGTATGTTTTCCTGGCTTGGCAGAACTTGGTAAAGCCAGCATTTGGGTTTGGGGGGGGGGGGGGGGTGGGGGGGGGGGGGGGGGGGGGTTTGTGTTGGTTTTTTTTTTGTTCGTTTTGGGTTTTTTTTTTTTTTTTTGTTTTTTTTTTGTTTTTTGTTTTCGTGAGTGGTTGCGTGCGAGGGCGGGCGTGGGTTTGGGGGGGGGGGGGGGGGGGGTAAGGAGATGGTACTTTGCTCTACGGATTACCACAAAAGCCATTCTTCTTTTATTCGTTTTTCCTGTCGAGGTAAGACAGAGCCGAACCAGCTCAAGCCAAGAAAGCCATCCTCCGAGTCTGTAGACGGGACACGGCAGTTTGACGAGGCTCGGCTTGTTGAGGCACGTTGCAACTTGCGGCTGGCGGCGGCTCCTCTGGGGATGGGACGGACAGAGGTTGGCTGGCTGTTTGTATTTCTTTGTTTTACCATGTTTTTTCTTCATTTTTTTCATACATCGAATCCTCCTTGTTGGAATTGGATACAAGGTATCGCGACGCGGAAGCAGTGGAAAGCAAAGTGCGGAGGCAGCGCTATGATGCAAATCTGGGTACTCATTCTCTCTTTCTTTCTCTCTCTCTCTCTCTCTCTCTCTCTCTCCCACCGCACACACACCTCTTTCAACCCTTGCAATACATCCCATCCCAGGTCCTAATCCCAATCTCCATGCCCCCGGGATGCTCATTGGCCCCTGGCGGGCAGTCGATCGCGAGGCTAGTGCAGGCAGGGGTTCGAACAGGGAGCGAGAGCAGAAGAATAACCCAGATGAGTGGATGTTCCAGAGCTCTGTTCGATCTGCCCCGGGATTCCGCGCCGGGGAATTCCTTCTCTGACTGTGACTTTGCAGCAAAGAGACAGGCGATTATGTAGTCATCGAAGCATGACAAGGTAAGGTATTTGCCTGAAGGGCCCCCATCCCCCATATCTCTCTCTCTCTCTCTCACTTTGTGTGTGTATCCCCCAGTAACGCACGTATGAGCGGAGAAGGGAAGATTTGGGAAACTCTGTAGTAGTAAACTCCACGCATGACCCATGGAGCAGACCCTCCTTGGATTCCTTTACTGAACAGCATGTAGCCGGTGACCAACGGAAACCCTGCAGAATTGTCGCAACCCCTCCAGAGCCGACATGGAGGCTCAAACGGCTCTATGGCCCCCCCGTGCCTCCCCATAGTAGGATGCTGTTCTTCTTCTTACCTAGCGCTTTCTTTTTTGGTGGATTAGACGGATTTGGGTGGAGGAGATCGGTATGGACTCCACATTGTGATGGCAGGTGCCTCATGACGAAACGCCGACGAAAACGAGAACGGGATGCTTAGCTCTGACATATTTGAAATTGGCTTTGATAGAGAAACATTGGAATTGAGGGAGGCGGCGGGAAACAAAAGAGTGTGTGTGTCGTGTTATGCCGCAAATATCGCGTACCGTTTGCTTTCGTAGACAGCTACTGGGCCTAGACTACTGGACAGGAGGCCAAAGACCCAAGGCCTCGTAACCCTGCAACAGCAAGTCGCAGTGTAGAATACCAACGGAGGCACAACAAAGTTTGGAGAACCTCTGGTTTACACGTTGTTGGATTTGATGGATGCACGTAATAGTAAATCTAGTTCCTGTTTTAGGGTCGAACTACTGCGTCGAGATGAATAAGGTAACGGAGATCCAATAAGAGACGACATATAGCCCTGCGGGTTGTTTGTGTGTAAGGCGATGTAAGGTAGGTAGGTAGGGACGGCAGTCAAACGTCCACACGAGGAAGATGCCTGCCGGGGAAGGGTTCGTATCGCATTCCGTACGTGCGAGCACTGACTCTTTGATGGGCACGAGGAGATGTATTTCCGGGAAGAGCTGGCCATATGACAAACTCTGTTTGCCAAAGAGGGAAAAAAAACAAGTTGACGGCAGACTGATAAACCCCTCGTTCATCTCTTTTCCGGGGGAGGGAGAGGGCGCAAAACGGAAGAAAAAAAAGTCTTGTTGGTTGTTGCTTTCCAAGCCCCAACAAAGTCGAGCATGTTCCTTTTCTGCAAGCCGGGACATTTCGATTCCTGGGATGGATTTTATGAGCAGTCGTAAAAAAATAAAATAAAAAAAATAGCTCTGTCGCAGAATAAAAAAAGATACCCAGATACTACTTTGGAGAAAAATAGGAACTGTGTAGAGAGAGTTTGGGATGGCAGCAAAGCAATGAAGGAACAGTAAGGACCCCTGTCCTGTCTTCTTCGGATGACCCCATTGGCGCATCCCGGGGAGGGGGCTGAGTGGCGTCCTTTCGGGGACCCGGGTGGGAGGGAGGGGTCATCGCGGCTGGTGAAGCTCCCCTTCACCGTGATTGTGGCCGGCGGCAGCCCGATTGGTGGCTTGCAATGGGCTTGTGCGCGCAAGCACACCACACACACCCCTCTTGCATCCATGGATCTCGCTCAACTCCTCCAACTCCTCCATCTCCTCACATATCGCACTTTTTTCTTCCCAATCACACACGCACCCACACACCTACACACACGTACCGGGATCTTTTATTTTCTGATTGACCTAGGCTGCAGGCCGATGGATCTTGCAACCGCTGCGGTTGTCGATGTAGTTGGTTGTGGTACCTAGCGATGGTGGTTGGTGCCATGGAGTGGTGGGTGGGTTTGGTTGAGGCGGAAGACCTCGCCCCTGCTTCCCTAGATCATCCCAGGCAGGGCTAAGATGTAACCAGATCTGACACCCACATTTCGTTCGCACTTCGAACCCTCCAACAATCAGTTGTACCGGTTTGGTCGATTGCGTTCCTTTTCACCTAGGTCGCTTGTCCAATTCGCGGCGCCCTCCGTCACTCTCGCGCAATTCACTTACTACCCAAGGTACCACTTTCGTCCTTTGGGGGCGGCCCTCGACTCGAGCTGAATCTCGAACCTCGACCGTATCTCACCATAACGCAGCCGAGCCATGCCCTCCCCCAGATTTGAATTATTCCAGACCTGTCTAGCTTTTCTAACATGCTGATCCTCATCTGTTCCCGTCACATGGCGAGTCTGGACCGTCAGCAAGCGCCGAGGCCAGTTGTCAGGCGTCAGGGCTGAAGCTCCGATGCGCAGCTCTTTGCTCAGCTCAGCTCTGCTATGAGAATGACTAGGAACATCGTCGTTAACCCCAGTCCTGCCTAGAATGCACTCGGGCGGGGTCAACACGTGTGTAGCAAGCGTCAAGGGAGAGCGACAAGAGAGGACCCCCGCGTCAATGTGGAAGAAGCATAGGAGGGGTTTCTTCTCTGCGCTTCTTACGCTTGTGAGGAGAGAGAGGGGGGGGGGGGGGCGGGATACAGAAATGCTGGGTCATCTTCTTGCATGCATGTACATCCGGCAAACTCGACGGACACGACACATGCAGAAAGAAAGAAGGAAATAAGGAATGCGTCTTCTCACAACAAGAGCTCTTGCTCTTGCATCGCATGGCATCCGCATCTTGGAGGTCCAAGGGAAAGCGACTACGTGTATACATAGTACGTACCATGAGTACCGTGACGTTCCAAGCATGTAAACGTAAACTACGATCCGGGGTCGACCGTCGACATCCTTTTTTACCGAGATTTCCAGAGCGTGGAATGTGGTTCCCTGCGTCAGGTGCTGCTTCCTTTCTTTACATTGCGCTCCCCGAGTCACCCCTCGGTCCCCTCCTCTCTCTGATTGCATTGGAAACAGAACAGAGCTCCAAACCGCAGTGGATCCACGATGGCAAGAGACATGAGACGTACAGCAAACACCAGCCCCCGTTTCCCCTACGTCTTTTCTTTTGTTTCCTTTCACGATACAGAGTGCCAAAGCTTCTTTTGCGTTTGCTTTCTTTCCATCCCTTGCCTCGTTATCCCTTCATTTCTTCTAGGCTGCAAACGTACGACGTGGGACTGGCCCCCTCCGAGTTTTCCACAAGGTTCTGCTGCCATTACCCGGCCGCCGCAACGCTTGCTCCTCTTCTTCTATTTCGTCTGCTTCTTCCTCTCCTCAGTCGCTTTTACTTTTCCGTCTTTTTGATGGAATCCGCCATTCTTTCTTTTCCGAATGGGCCCCAAGCTTCGCGTTTGGTTCAAATCCCACTCACATGTCTCCACCCGGCGCACTCATCCGCTTTCTTTTCCAAGTACCTGCTCCACGGGCTCCCTTGCGCATATTTGCTTTTTCCTTTTCCCTTTTACTCGACCAAGGCCCCTTAGCGTGCTGTTCTGCAACAACTAGGCTGCCCATCAATGGAAAATGGCGATGTGCTCTCTCTCGTCCGACTGGGACGGCAAAGGTGTCCTTGACGTCTTTCCACACCGTACGCACCGCCATGGACCGTCGATAGTAGAGGCAGGCGAGCAGCTCGGCTCGGCTCGACGTAGACGAGCGCCCCAGCCCCCAAATGGAGGAGGTCAGTTGGGAACTTGAACATTATCTGCCGTCTCTGCTCGTCGAGCAGTAGGTCATTTCGAGGCTAGCGGGATCTCACTTATCGTCCGCGATGCAGCGGCTCCAGTTGATGGACTTACACCTCGACACGCTGACAATCCTGACACACCCTCTGGAATGTTAACGACAACACCAGCTGAGCTGGTGGTCGTAGCACACCGACTACTGCAAAGGACAGAAGCCTAGCCTCATCCCAGCAAGCTGGTTCAAGGTGGTCGCACCGTGATCGGCCGCGTAGACTTTGACGGCGAGCCGTATCCGCCCTCACATCCCGCGATCTACGTTGCGCAGACGCTGCATGTCGCTGCCGCCGCGTGACGAGACCGCAATACGAGGCCGCAAAAAGTTACATTTGTACCACAGCCCGCCCTTGGTCCAAGCGACGCCAACGAAGTTTGACACATGCGCCAAGATTGGGTCACGATATGACGTCGCAGTGGCCTTTTCCAACGTCTTTGCATTTCACCGCATAACACCAGCCCTGCCGAAAGACACGAGATCATACGTTTTCGGGGCTCCGGTCGTCATTCCGACTGTTCTCGCAGACGTCCCGTCATGTGTCTGAAGCAATGGCACCAAGACCCTTGTAAAACGAGAGTAGGTGTGTAAGTTGTGCTTGGCACAAGTTTTGTAAAGGACTGAAGCTCTTTGCTGACCGACGAGTACGGTGCCGCGGCTTGTTCCGCCCTGGTACTTTCGGTTGGCCATGTGGCCCAATTCACACCGACCGACTCAATAGCAGACGATCATCCAAATGCATGTGGGTAGACTCACCGACAATCGTCGCAGGGTCTGGATTCAGAATCCCGATTCCATCGTCACCGAAATGTGAATCGACAACAACTGGCGATGGCCCAGGAGCACCATCAGACAATCTCATGTCTCACACATCTTGGTTTCAAATTCCCAACAGGCGAATCGACGTGTCGATTGTCCTCGGCGAAATACCCTTGTTGTCATTTGTGACCACCACTAGCGGAATGCTCACGCTCCGAGCCTCCAACCCGTATCGACTACTGACCACTGCGACTAGCCGACGTACCAAACACGTACCGACACGCATCCTGCGGCTTTCATCTGGCAGTCGACGCCTCCAACAGTTGGCCTGCTCATTCGTGCCGGCAGCTTTGTATGTAATGCAATTCAATGTCAGATTCGGTGGGCGTTGGGGTACTTCAATACCCACCTACTGCGTGGACATCAACCAAATCGAGGTGCCGATGTGACCTATCATCTCGTAGACGAGATGCGCGGTCGATCAGTCAGTCAGTCTCTCATCGAAAATCGGTGCAAGCCCGGCATTGTCCAGCCGCCGCTGCTAATTTCAGTGAGGCTGCAATCGAATGACAGAAAATGATCTGTCACATCGACCCGACCACATCTCCCGCTACGAAGCTTCACTGCCCAATCAAGACATCCTCTCTGCCCGTTCTCGCTTTTCAATGAATTCGACGGGCTGGTTGCGCTCGAGAAATGCTACTTGAGGGGCACATGGTGAAGAGCCGCCACGTTCCTACACGGACGTGTTGCTGCGCAGAATTTCGTCTACAGTCGGAAAGGTCGGTCAATATTGCCCGAATCGCATCAAACCCGAAACTTCAAAGTTAAGCGCTCCAGTGTCTGCTCCAGAATTGGCATCAAGTAGGGGGAACAAGCAGGTTTATCTACGTAATATTGCGAATTTCCCACGACTGCATACCAATAACGACGGCTCCCTTGCGGTGAGGGAGCTTGCATACTCATGCAAGCATCCGGAGAGACGTGGTGTTTTGGCGGTCTCCAGCTCCGATGGGCTAATGTCTCATCAAAACGCCCAACGCCAATCGCTGGGATCCCCAACAAGGAATACGGCTGTTTCGTCTTCTGGTTCAGCTGTTCTGGTTCCTGGCCTGGTAAACGCCTTGCCGCCACGAGACTTGAAGTCCAGGTGCCTGCCACATAGCAATCACCGCTCCTTGCGCAAGACCTAGAGAGTACTATTTGACGCAAGATTGGAATTCAAGTCTCAGGCCAGCCCCCGTCTTGAAGCTCCGTCAGATCTACGATCGATCCCTCCCTCAATCTCCTGGCCATCTCCATTGACAACACCAAAATCTCGCTTACCGGTTCGTGGACGACAGGCATACCCAGCTAGTCAACCAGACTGTCGGAAACGCCCGCAGCAATGCGGCCACTGCATCCGTACCACATGGCCAGTCACAAAACCAAGAGACAATGGCGGGTCATTGCATCTTGACAACCGGCCAAAGACTCAATCCCCAACGGTATCTTTAGATCAAGAGAGATTTCGATGACGACCCCGCCAAACGACTCTCCCAACTGACAGAACAAATGCATGTCTCACTTCCCGGACCCTTGCTCTCTGCATGCCTAGGTATCTCGAACATCTTTGTCATGTCCATGTCCTGGTGTTTGAAGGCTAGATGCCTGGTGACGGCTTTGTTACACCGCCCTAGTTCCCGCAACGCCAGGTAACCACCAATCGCCTGTCTCAATGTCGCGGCATGGTACTGTCAACTTTATTTTGTCGACATTGGTACCCGTTGGGGACGGGGAGACAGCCTATTTCCGATCATCACCGAGTTGACAATCCGGGCTCCCTGCCTTCATCTTGACGGTTTGGGGTGATGGCGCGTCGAGATGCCTACCCAGAGCCTGCAGCCGAGGCTGCTTATTCCAGGAGCATCCATCCCCCTTGGCCTTGTCTGATCAGTCGCACCGACAAATCTACCTTCGGTGATAACTGACAAAGTTGTATATTGTCGGGCCGCGCCAGATAGCATCTAGTCCGGCACTATGATTGCACATGACGGTGATTATTCCTTCTTGTCTCACAGACATGCAGGATAAAAAGGTTCCATTGGATGACTTTTGCACATTATTTCTTCTTCTACGTTATGACTTGTCTCATGATCAACGGCCACACTGGGGACCTCACCTTTTGGCTACACCGTCACGACCGCCACAGCGGGTTGAGACTTCCTGGGGATCGACGCGCTCCCGCTTAGCTTCATCTGCTCTTTCGATGGCTTGCTTCCCTATGCCGAGCCTGCAGCCCACAACTGGTGCCACCGGGTTAGGTATTAAGGCAGGAAAGCTTGCCAATCGTGCATCTTTCGGTGCCAAGCCGCAACAGCCGGGCAGGGCTGAAGCGTCGTGTGTTGAGCCTTCACCGCGGGGGTTGTGGGTTCTTGAGCGCCATATTTGTCGCAGACGACCAACACATCAAGACGGACGGAAGCAGTCTAGAACCTTGCCTCTACGAGCAAAAGTTCGGGTGCAGGCCTCTTGGCACGGAAACGGGGGATGGAGTCAGAGCAACAGTCGTTACACGGCGGCTCAAAGAGGCCGACTCCCGTCGAAGCAGCCGAAAGAGGAGGGAACCTTTCATCCGATATCGACCACAGAAAATGGGTCTCCTGGTGATCAGATACGACGCCCGCCAATTTGGAACCCTGCTCCGTCATGTATCATTTTATTCCAGGTCACACAGTCTTGACAGTGGTGTTGTGCTCCCTCGACAGTGTTTTCCTTGGTCCGCGAGTCGAATATCTTCTTCCCCGGCGTCACACAACAAGAAGCATGTCTGCCTAGGTGCGACGTGAGGCAGGAAGAAGAAGAACCTCATCCATGATATGCTGATGAGACCCAACAGCTACCCTGATGGTTACGAACCTTGAAAATAGCGAAGTAGTGGAAAAGCACACACGGAGAGACAGTCGGGGAAGGGAGGCTGGTATAGATTGACGATACGGCCGACATGCCATTGACGAAATGCATTGCCGTCCTGCACGTCCCGAACAAGGTTCGCAGGTATCCGCTTGCATCCTCTATGTTGACATGCGTTGGCATTTTGTTATATGATGCTGCTACACAGCAATCTAGAGACAGAAGTCTTTCTCTTACCCCATCTTCATAACTCGCTCGTCGAGACTCATAAATGACAGATCTTTCTCGGCGGTGGCGGTCAAGCCTCAGGCGGCCGGCACATGCCCCGTTCACCCCCTCCCCGAAATCCGGTCACATTGTACAAGACTGAAACCGTTCTACCAAGCTAGGAAGGGATATAGAGTCAGCCGTTAAAAGAAGAATGGAAGGTCACGGAGCAACAGTCAAGAATTGGATATTTGCTCCCTCCCGCCTCACACCCAACTCGAAGAAGACAAATTAGGTTGAATGGTTAGATGCGTAGGTGAGACCCCCCCCCCCTTGGTTGTCTATTTCCTCTCCACTACGTACGGTTGGGTCTGGTTCTTCGCCTCGCGCTTTCTTTGCGTCAGATCGGCGCCCCACAGGTTTGTGTATTTGTATGTGTGCTGTTCGTCCTTTTCCCGCCCTGTTTGTTGTCTCTCATGCGTGTCTCATCTCAGCGACCTTGGTTTTCCCAAGACCAACCTTGTCCACGACGTGTACCTAATCCTATCCTCCTCTTGAGCCTCTTCGCTTTCGCTCTGCTGACCTCATCAAGGTTTTCCTTCTCTTAAGAATGCGAAAGAAAAAAAAATAAAAACACCCCTCGCCACCGCCCCCGCCCCCCTAAAAATAGGAAATGACTCTCATGACTCTGAAATGACCTGTTGTCTCTCCGTTGTTTTCCCTCCGAGTCTCACTTTTGCCATTCCCTACACGGACGAAGAAAGTTTCTTAACAAAAATAAAAAAAAAAGGAAGAAGGGGGGCGTTGAGAGATGTCAATGGAAATTTGAAATGCTTCGAGTCCTTTCGCCGTGTCACCCTAAACAACACAAATCCAAATCCAAATAAAAAAACTCCCCCGAGGCACACCACTCGCACAAAAACCCGCCCATGTGCCGCGCGTATAGTGTATGCGTAGAAAAGGAAAAGTAGAGCAAGAAAAAGAAAGGATGAGTAAACCAAAAGACCTGAAACTCTAGGTGAATGAATAGTGTAGGGTGGTAGAAAATAGGTATCGCTTGCGCATAGAGAAAGAGAAGGAAAAGAACAAACGCCATGGAGAAAGACGCCCTCCCACGCCTCTTTCCCCCCCATCAGTTATGCAACGACATCGCGAGCTTCCAAGCAAACCTGCGGAAACTAGACAAAAGGAAAAGCGGCTCTTTTCATCTTCTGAGAGCCTGCCAGCCACATCGCGTCGCAGCTTCTCTGTAATCCAGCTAGCTATACGACATGGATCAATTTTTTTTTTTTACCGCACCACCTTGTCAATCTTTATGAGCAGCTTGCCACCTTCAATCGGTCGATTCTTGGTGTCCATGAGCCTGACGAAGCGGAAGCCGGGACGTAGACGGTCGAGCCGGATGCAGGCCCACGATAGGAGCTCATCGCCGCCGAGGAGTGGATCATTCTCAATCTTGAATCTGCGCGGCAACAGGAGTTAGTCGCCCATTCATAACAATTTCCCCAGGCTTTTCGCAGATGCAGAGACGCGGGAGAAGAACGTTGCGGTGTGGCAGCGGCCCCGGCTGTCAAACGCAGCGGCCCGCCTGGCAGGTGAGTATTGACGGGAAGCGATTCGTGACGGGAAGGAACGGTCACACTGCATTGAAGGGTATCGATGACTCCGTCATTCCACGAGCGTTGACTCCTGCGCCTGCGACGGGACGAGAGCGTGACGGGTCGCGGCATGTCATCCGAGGATGAATCAGGCCATCCCGGGGGTTGGGAGCCGTCACAACTCAGACAACGTTGCACCGCCGGAGCTGTTCAGGCCTGCAGGTCGGACACGCCGTGCGCGGGAGGGTAGGCGCGGAGCCGCGCACATCCTTCACCGTCTTCCCGAATCTGGATCGTCAAGGCTTGTAGCCAAAACATGCTGCCGGGGGGGAAGGGAGAAAGAAGCCAAATGAAAGCGACAGTGGGTTTTTCTTACCTGATGAAGCTCAATTCCTCCACTACCCTCGAAACCTTGGGGAACTTGAGACGCGCTCCGTTCTCCCACTCGGGGTGGTCAGTCTTCTTTGATCCCGTCTTCAGCTTGAAGTCGTCCTCGTCAGCATCCTTTCCGTTCTGTGCCCCAATCTCGACGTGAAGTTCGCACTTGACAAATGGTCGGAGGTGCTTGCCGCGGCTGCTGTCGCTGTCAGAATCGTCTTCGACAAAGATGTGCTGGCCGGCGATGATGGTAACGGTGAGCTCCATGTCGCCTTGCGGCGCGGCGTCGACCTCTGTCAGCGTGTCCTTGTCAGAGCTCCGGTACCCGATGGGCTTGAGAACCCATCCCAGCTCGTCCGCGAACATGCCTTCGTTGAGCATCATTCCTTCGTCGAGATACTGCCAGTTGAGAGCGACCATCTGCACGCCCTTGCGCCAGAATAGACTGGGGTCCGGGTTGGAGCTGTCGACGCGCGAGCCGTTGGGGAAAGCCCGCATGAAGAAGTTTTTGTTGTGCGCGAACATCTCGCGGGCCTTTGTGGTGTGTAGCTCTAGAATCCTGTTTTCACTTATCGAAAAGATGTGACTCGGTTTCTTAGCCGCCGGCGTCTCAAAACTCTTAAAGTGCTCGCTGTGGGTGTAGATGGCCAGACTGCTGAGTGCCTGGCAAATGGCCACCTTTGTGCTCTTGGCCGGCTCGTTTCCACTCTGGACCTTGACCGGTGCGTCAATTTTCGGCGTGGCGGGAGGTTTCGATGCTTCCTTGTTACGTTCGTCGTCGGATCCCGAGGCGTCCTCATCGTTGGCGAACTTTTGCGAAAGGGCCGTTGTGCTGGGAGGGACCTCAATTTTATTAGGCGCCTTCTTGACCTTGACGAGGATCTTGCGCTTCAGCTCCTCGAGCTTGGGCAGACGGAAACGGGGATCGATGCCCTCCCACGACTTGTCGATCAAAATGCCTTCCCACTCCTCTTTCATGATTTTGACCATCACCTCCTGCTGCTCCCTATCGGCGTGGACCTCTAGACTGACGATGAGGGGTAGTTCATTCGTCTCGAAAGCAGATTCGCGGACGGCCTTGCAAACCTCTCTGAAGCCGCAGGGAGTTGTGAGGGTCCAGCCGTGAGTGACTATGGGTTCATCTTTGGGATACGGCAGACGGTTCTTTACAGAGGGAGTTGGGGATGAAGGGCGGAGGGTTTTGCTGAGGGACTCGGTAGACTCGCTCGGTCCTAGCAGAGTGGCACTATCGCGAGGGTTGAGTGACTTGCTGGCACTGCTGGTGTTTCTGTTGTGGCCGTTGCTGTTGGTGTTTCGATCGACCAGGAGATCTTCTACCGTTTCCTTGACGCTCGCGGCCACGTTGGGAAGGGAGGAGCCAGAGAGATTCCTTGAGTGGTCGGGTTTGGGAGAGCGACTGCCCTCTTGTGTCGTGATGGGGGTGTCTCCGTTCCAGACGTCGATTTCGATACATCGACATCCACGGCGGAGGACCTGCAACTCACGTGTCAGAAGGCGTCTCTCTGCTGAACGAATGCAGACATGGTGCGACGTACTGTTTTATAAGCCTCGGGTGAACTCTTGGAGGCAAGCTGGTTGCCCTCCAAATATGTGTTGTGACTGCTACTGATGAAATAGTTTGTGATGGGCCGGCTCAAGTCCTTGTCTTCCTCCTTCAATGCGCGCGTAGCGTCCCAACCATAATGGCTCCACCACGTCTCTAGGAACTCGCCATAGGTGTATCTTTCCTTATCCTCGGGCAATACAGCCTCGACATCGATTTCGCCCTGGGTGTTTTCGAGGAATACGAGGAGCTGGTCGCGGGTCACGAAAGGTTCGCGGGATAGTGAAGAACGGCGGGAGCGTAGGTCGTCAAAGATTTTCCTAAGGCGGTTGTGGATAGCGATGCTGAGCAGGATCTCGTCGGGGTTGGATGACGGGGCGGCCTCCTTGGGGTACGAGGCGGCGGATGATGAGGATGACGGGTCGGTAGCGCCGTCAACGTTTATGATGTTAATCAGGGGCATCGGTCGGGTGACGGGTGGGAAGTGGAAGCCGTCGCGCGTAGGTGCCAGGAGGGTGGTGAGGCCGACCATCTTCTTGAGGGTGTTGGCGGAGGTCTTGTTGGAGGAGGACCACAACGGCATCGTGAGTGTCCTCCGCTTCTTCTGAGCTTTTTCGTCGCTCGGGGCCTTTCGGCGCCAGAACTAGATGGTATGTCAGTCTTCGTCTCAATACTGACGACTGCTGTGAGGCCAGCGTCGAAAGGCATGAGAAGAAGCAGGAAAGGCATTGGTAGGCAGGCAATACCAAGGCCGGAGCCTTGCATTGAGCGCACCCCCAAGTTCGGGTTTCGGTAGGAGACGTACGGAGAGACACATGGCGGTCGAGCTGCAGCGGCTGGATAGCCTGCCTCCCTACCCAAGCTTCCTTCTACTATGTGCCTGGGTTCACCGAATGGATTGTGCGTATAGCTGGCCGAAAGTCGCCGCGGAGGAGGGGGGTAATTCTTGCTCAATAAGCCTACTCTGGTGCTAGGGGACAGAGGGGTACGGCTTCAGAGAGCGCGTGCATATATCATTAGCCCATTGGACTTGGGGGATAAGAAGTGGTTAGGGAGATGAAGGAACGGGAGTGTGAGAATTTGAGAGGTCGTTGAACGAGAGTGGGTGATGATTTTCGAGAATTAGAGGAATCGAGGAACGAAGGCATTCGAGAGACCAGCAAAGGGTAGTTTCAATTCAACGAGAGTGGGAAGCGTGGATATGCATGTCAGCATAGCTGAGAACATGGGTGGGCAGGGAACACCGTGATCCAATGTGATGGGGTTCCCGTTCCATCGCACTTGAATTCTGGAGGGGGACAGCCTCGTCCGATGGTGCAGAGCGATGCAAGTGGCCAATGGGAACGGTTCAGCACTGCCCCCGAAGGTTTGGATCCCTGCTGTAAGGTGGTCCCGACTGCCCTGTCGATGGTGCCCTCTAGCGTGTGGTGGTGTTCCTTGCCTGGCTATTGAGACATTGAGGGACGGCCTCCTCGGGATCCACGTCCTTGGTTCTCGAGCCGGGTGTTCTGGGCTCTCAGCTCTGCACCTCGCCTGGTTTCGTTTTGTTGTTGATCACGTCGGAGCCCGCAGATCTTCCATTTCCTCTTGACTGAGGAATGCTTGACTTTGGCGAGACTGACGCGTATCGCATAGTTCCTCTCATCATCGTCAGACAACTTGGGTACCTCTTCTGTATAATGATTGTCGGACTGGAAGGTGCCAACCGAGACGCGACCAGTCACAAGGCACATTTACTGACAATCCTGGTCTAACGGAAGTTGGAGTTGTGATGCCCTGTGTTGGAGGGGCGGAGTCTGCGCGTGTGTGTCTCTCTCTCTCTCTTCTCTTCTCCCTGCATCGCGAAGCGGAGCCGTCACACCGAATCCATCTGCAGAGGGCTAGTCTTGGCCCCCAATCGCAGTCTGCCCTGGCGTACCTATGTTACGGGGCACCTCTTTGGGAAATCATTGGCATTAGACACAAGCGTCGATTATTGTTGATAGATTGACTGGTGGTGCTTCGTAGGGCACACCGGGAGGCTCAATGCCTGACGTCCGGATACCTTGGCTACCCAAAAAAAAGCACTCAGCCATTTTCGCCTGCCGTGAGGTGCAGTCTGCCATGGCATACAACTCACCATGCCTTGTTGCTGTGCTGTCCGCATAACATCGAAGCCCCAATCTCGTCACCGGGCCCGGCAAAACGGCAATGCGGCTGATACTTCGAGTCAACTGTCGCCTGCCATCTTAGCCTTGCCCCTATTGACGTCTCGAGGTCCCCTGTCGAGATGCGCTAAACATAGCATTCGTCAAGCGGGTAAAACCCCCACCAGACGTTAACTAGTGGAGGCCCTGCCGCTTCGTATGGAGAGAGGGATGATCCCCATGAGCCCATAGAAAGTGATATCATAGGCATGCTAAGGCCGAGGGGACAGCTCTCTAGGCAGCCGCGAAAGCCAGCAGAGCCTGCAGAGGCACGAAAAGACAGGGCACGCTAAAGGTGTAAAGAGCTGAACGGACACACAGAGTCTACAGACACGGTCCCTACACGGGTCGTCTCCACTTGGCCTGACAGGACCTTGTGGCGACTCTGTCCCGTCGTGCCGTCGTCCTGTTCCACCTCGATACATCTAGCTAGGGGCTCCAAGCTTGTCACCCGTACGCCAAGGGTGAGCGGGCATGGCGGGGCTAAGGCCGATGTTCTCCGTGTTTGGCTGCTGCTGCCGCTGCTGTTGCTGCCACCACAACGTTTTCCACCGGCGCCTGTGCATCTCGTTTGCTCGGCCACCGCTGCTGCGCCTCCCGGGAACCACCGTATTTTCAGTCGCCACACGGCATCCGGGCGCTCGGGGGACAAGTGGGGTCGGGCACCTCAAAAGTCGGGCTTCCCCCACAATGCAGCCGACCCTCGAGCCCGCGGACCACCACCACCACCGTCCCTGGGCAGACAAACTGCCGTTTGAACACCGACACCACCAACGAAGTCTCTCAGCGGCGCAATCCTTCGACTCTATTCAGCTCAGTTTTCTGACAAAACCCTACGGTCGCGTCGGAATCGCCGGCAAACGGCTCCCGGACCTGGTCGAGGCGAACCCCTTCCCCCGCCCTGCACAGAACTCGACATCTGATGTTCTCTGACGCAATCGTGACCTCTCGTCCGTCTACCTGCGTCGCCCACGCCGCCACACCGCGAGCAAATCTCTGGACACTGCGCTCATCACACCTAAATTTCGAGCCAGCAATCGCTCAACATCGTAGCCATGTCCGATAAGCTCAATTCAAAGCGTGACAGCGAGTCCGAAGTTAGGTCTTGGGGGTTTTCTCATGTCTTCACCTGGACGGACGGACCGTACGTGATTGATGCCCGCTGTCTCAATCCAGGAACTTTTTTTTTTCAGCCTTCCCCCTAGGGGAAACCGAGGATGCACGAACTGACGATCAAAGCTTAGGAACGCGCACTACTCCCCGCATTCGCATCGTGGTCTGACGACCCATCTGATCCTGCGAGGGAACCTTACCGTTACTTATCCCGAGGACGAGAGCCCCGACAAGGTTACTTATGGCGTCGGCGACCGTATCGATATTGACGCCGGCCGCGTGCATGAAGTCTGGATTGGACACGAAGGCTGTACCTACGTTATTGGAGAATGAAGTGAAAGTCGTGGTGAACGTTTCTTTCTGCTGCGCTACCTTATGAGATCACAGCTGTTCTGGGGATTCCATGTGCCGTAGCTCAACTCTCGACACTTCTCCTGACGCGCAAAGCCTGAGCAGTTTTCCACCTCGTACTCTATAGGTGGAAAAAGAAATGTGTAGGAGAAGCTGTTGAACTTGTGACGGGGTAGATGGAGCTTTTCATAACAGTCTAATTACTAATTACGGTCAGTAACATACATAAACTGATCCGATTTGACTTTTACTGGCAACCGAATACTCTCTCAGGTGAATTGATGCTCAACTTGGGACCCCGAACACCCGGTCAGAGCTTTGGTCCTGTTGTTCAATTGTCTATTGTCACACAAGACGTCTTTCAAGATGGCTTGGTAGCGAGTAAGGCGGGGGTCATGCTTAGAAGGTTAAGTTGGGTTCGATTCCTATCGGCGTCAACTGGTGTTTTGGCCGAACGGCTTACCTTGGGTAGGTGGTGAAATGCCCTCGATGGGGTTGCTTGAAACCAGTTCTGACATGGCAACATCTGGTGACGAAGTTCGAAAGAACCTGACATCTAGTCCGTACCTCATGCAATGCGTTCCTTCAGCCAACCTCCACATGGCCCACGCGAGTCCATGCTATCAGGGGATCGCAAGGCCAACTCCGTGAAAGCGCCGGAGCCCTTCCGCGACTCAAAAACCACCACGGCGGCAGAATGGATACTTCGGCGTGGGAGGCGGGCAGGATAATAGGATTTGTGCTCTGTGAAAGAAACGGCTTTGAAACATGGAGAAATCCTTTGCCCGTGCGCGATGACTTTGAAAAGTGTCCCGACTCATTCAGGGCGGGGGGGTGATCAAAACGTTCCGGAAGTCCATGGAACCCCCCCAACCTCCTTGACTACAAGACGACTTCGTCTGTTCAATGCGGCCTCTGACTCAATGTCCAGGCACATCCGCATGCTCGTGGAAGAGGTGCGTGTTGTCGAGCTCCGGCAAAATCGGAATAGTTGTCCATGCCAGAAGATGCCACGTCTCCTGGGGCAAAAAATGTGACCATCCTCAGGCCGGGCTATTAGGAATTCGGTAAGATGTTGCTCTCCAGCTAGGTCTTCCGCTTCGTTGACAGATGGCAAACTGAAAACCAACCAAGGCTATCTTGACTGGTGTCTCTGTCCGCTTGGATAGCAGGCGAGCGATCAAAGCTTTTCAGCCCAGCGGCTCAAATTTCCAGGCCGCCTGTGAGGGCTAGAGCGCCCAAATTTCGTCCGCCTACCTCCATCTCATGGCCGACTTCCCGGCGACTGGCAGCGATGTCTGCGACAACAAGTGTCTGGCTCAAGGCATGGTTTGGACGACGGCTCCCACAGCCCCCAAAAGCATCGAGTAATTGTTGGTCATCTGCAAGGCTTGACTCAAGACCAGACGACAGAGATGTATTTGCCCGCAGCATGTTGCTTGAAATCGCTCAATCGCGGACTTAGTGACGTGGACAACGCTGGTGCAAGTTTCGCATGAAGTTGAGAATTTAGCGATATGCTCAATGATTTCTACTCCCAAGTAGCCGAAGCTTGTCGCGCGTCGGTCGCGTTGAGGCAGGAGCCTAAAAAGGTTACTTAATTAATTCAACTATCCGTAGATGGCCGGTAGATCAATCCGGCCCAAACAGCAATAGCTCACAGCGCGGCCATTTCAGGTTGCATGATCATCGGGCCTTATTTTGTGGAGCTTGCCGTGCCGACATCTGCAATCTGCTCCGAAGCTGCTCCGAAGAGGAACGTTTGCCGTCGGTGCTGCTTGATCATCATGGTAGCTCCGACTCCTTGTGATTCGACGAGCAACAACCGCATATTTGACGAAACTGCATTAGTTGGGTCCAACGGTATGATTCCCCCGAACGAGTGGGCACTATCAGCCGGTGGATGGCAGTTGGACATGTAAAAGAGTCCGTTCACCAAAGAACTCCTTCCTACCTGACATTCTCGACCAGAGGGCAAGACGGACGCTCCAAATACAAGGATGTCGCCGATAATCACCGCCGGTTACATAGAAGAATCCGCAGTTCAATCCGGAAGTCTCAGTGGTGCTGCGGGCTGGTGGGTTTCGGGTTGATAGCAGACGTGATAAGTTTGAATGGCGGAAACACTGCCCACCGCTTAAGCCCAGCGAGGTAGACGATACTTCGCCAGGTCGCTCGCGAACCGGTATGGCCCTTGGAGTTCAAGACATCCTAGGGAACACCCGTCTACTCCTTCGGCCGAACGAGAAAGACCCAGTGGCGTGTCGCGCGCAGCCCATGTCAACGCCGGATACTAAATCCTCAGCGAATTGAGCGACATGAATACTGGTCCACGGCGTTACGGATAATAGACCTGGGAGCGGGAGAGTTGCAGTGCATAGCAGCAGCGCAGTGTCTTGTTTCTCGCCGTGGCTGAGGCTGGCACTCCTGGCCAGGCACGCCAGGGTATACAATAGTACGGCGCCTAGGTATGGAAATGCGCGCACTTTGGCGACTGCAACCGTGCAACGTCGCTAGAATTCTGACCGCGATGGCGTGAGTCGTGGGCCGTCACCCTTGCTGTCAATCCGGCCATTCGGAGAATAGCTCAAAGAGTTGTGCAGTCATTGCAGTGCGGGTATGGCCAATCTCGATCATGGCCGTTGCCCGTGTCACCCAGCGGACCAGCTCGTAATCCAGCATGAGCAGCCCGGCCGGAAACCAGGGCCCTTGTGTGCGCAAATGACGTTTTCAACACGCAGCTAGCAGAATGAGCCTGAGCATCCTACGTTGGTATTCTCCGTTTGTTATGGAGAGACGGTAACACTGGAAACTGGAGAAGCTATATTGCATCTTCGGACAATGAGCTCTGTGTGACTATTATAAAATGTTGATGAGTCGTCTTTTCTCTTTTGCCTCTCACCCTCTGTGCTCTAATGAGGAGGCAGCCGAAGTGGGAAGGGCAATTTCACAGGCCCCCGGACCTTGTTTGTCGGGGGCACAGAGCTAATTCTAAGTGGGGGAGATTGGCCGCGGATGGTGAGGCTCTCTTGGGCGGGGAGCAGGTACTCCATGGTCGGTATCACAGGGCGACTGGCGCATCTTGTCTCGGTGTTTTGGGAGTTGCCGACAGCGAAAGACAGAATGCTAGTGTCTCAGTCATACGAGCAGAGGGATAGCAACAAAAGAAGGACGATGGCGTGCCAAATAGAGTGCTTCGATGCAGGAAGCGAAGACGCTGCCCGGCCCTCGTCTGAATGTCGACACCTAATTCCTCAAGTTTTGACTGCAATCGCAAGCCACGCTAGGGCCATGGTGACGAGCCGGTGTCGGGGAGTAGGTGGTCTCAGATTGCGTTGTCCGACGTTGAAAGAGTGGCTGTTGGCGGCCGAGGATCGACGACGGGCATCCCCTTCGCATGCACGAATTGATCGGGGATGTTGAGGACTGCTGTTGGCCTGACCAAGCATGTTGCCTGAGTTGTGGCCGAGCCGGGGTAGTTATGAGGATATGCTGGTCTCTGCAACTTCCGAGTGACCCATCAAGTCAAGTGGCCCAATCTGAAACGGACACCCTTTTTGAGAAGACCTGAGCCTCAGACGAAGGATACTGCCACACTGCTGCTTACACTAGTGCTGCGTAAGGAATTCGTCAAGGTCGGGTTGGGTTCCATGGTTGGGAGGGAGATGCATGCCGCGCGAGAACGAGAGAGAGAGACAACCCGGACTGCGGCCGAGATGGGACAACCAGAGATGAACGCCTGACTTGTCGTGCTTGTCCACGGACACACCCAAAGGACGTCAAGAGCAGTGAGTAGCCAGTGCCTGTCTCCCTCTCTCTCTATGGTTGAGGGGAAGCATCCTTGTTGGCACCTGATCATTGCAAGAGGTCTGCGCCGCAAACCCCTTGGAAAACGTGGCAACGGGGAGAAAGCAAATGACCGGACCGGCCAACGCAAGATTTGGTACTGGTATGTAATGTGATGGAACTTGGAAGCGAGTCGACATCGGAGGAATTGGTAGATGCGATGGGCTGGGGAAAATATCCGGCCTTGGAAGAGGAGAGCTTGCCTGTTTGGGGAGGACGAGCGAACCAGAGCGAAGTGCAGTCTGGGCGAGGCAGGAACTCGCTAATACTCAAGGAAGGAGGAGGAGGTTACGTTCAGAAGCACCTACCTCAGCAACGTGGACATGGCACAACGAGCGCCGGCAGGAGGAAGGCGGCCCGCGCAAAACCAGGAACCAAAAACCACACAAGGAAGCAGAAGGCAGAAGATAAGAGGCAAGAGGAGGCAGGAGGGTCGTAACGTGGTGGCTTGATCTAGAATCTGCCCATATGAGCGGGGAAAGAGCTTCTCTCTGCAGCTAAGGTACCCTCCTCCCAACTTTCCTTGCTTGTTCAGATGCGGCTTCCTGAAAAGACTGAAAACTGGAAAGATGGCGAAAACCTACTTAAGCAGACTGATCAGTGCCGGAGGTACGTATCCGGCACTTGGCAATTGATTTGCGCCTCCATCGAGGCCCATCTAGAACACCACCCGACATAGACCTCCGATAACAACGCAGGTAAGGTAGCCTAAGGTAGCTCGCGCGCTCGCACCCTCGCACCCTAACAGCTTGTCGACTGGACACGGCCACGAGATATGACCCCCGGTGGCTGCCAGCTGGACCGCCATAACATGACAAGTCGTCCTTCCGGGTCTCTAGCGAGCGGGAATCCACGAGAGACAGCTTTGAAGACCAAGCGATTGGCTTCCCGCTAAGACAAGCCCAAGACGCCGTACAAAGCGAGTCTGACGCCCCCAAATTCCCCATCCAAGCGGATGAGGTCGTTGACTCCTGGACTTCCACGACTCCTCGAGGCCCTTGGGAGAAGAAGTATATCCCAGGAGAAGCCACAACGGGATACCTTGGGCCTCATGGCGTGCGAAGCGGGCAAGCGGGGTCGACCCGGTTCTGGGATCCCGAGCTGCTTGAGGACGCCAAAGACGGGCAAGAGCAAGCCACCATGCAATTCAAGTGCTAGCTTCCTGCCTTCTCTGGTCCCAAAAGCCAAAAGTTCAGCTTATCAGCAGCCAACTTGAATGATGATGACGACGAAGAAATGCCAACTCCCAAGAATCAGGGTCTCTGCAGCAATGGCTGGAGCTTGCCGTACACCACATTCACTTTCTCTCTACCGATTCTACTAGGTATCCATCGCACCGTCAGACCAGAACCTCGATCCAGGCGTCACGTCGTCGAATGAACTCCAATCAACTCTGCCGGATGCATCATCCACATGCGTCCGAGCCACAGGTGCCACCCACTCTCTCTGCCGTGTTGGTCGTCCGTCCCTTTGCTCACTTACACTGACACGACTGACACTCCCTCCAGCTGAGCTTCCCTTCTACTTCTGAATTACCCGCCCTAGCGCATCAAAGACATGGAATGACGCCTTGCAAGTCCCCTCACATCATTGTCACCTCATATCCAATCTGCACTCTGGCCGTCTGCCCTTCTGATTGCTGCATCTCGGACGCTCCCAATCAAACTCCACCCCGGTCTCGCTTGGTCAACCCGACTGTATCAGATCATTCCAGTCCAGCTGTTGTCCGGAGCCGAGGGGCCAGAGAGGGGCAGAATACTTCGTTTGCGCACAGCCAGCGGCGCAGAAGCCTTTCAGCGGGCACAAAGGCAGCTTCTCCGTGGACCGGACTGGACGGAGGGCCGTGGCTGACCCCATAGACTAGGTACTGCAGTCTGCAAGACGCCGGACTGGTAAACGTTCTGCTGGTTGCACAAAATATCATCCAAGATGGGGGAAGAGGCTGTACGCCCGGTGTGGAGTCTTCTCAACCACAGAACAAGGGCAGCCTTTAGTCTCGTCTCCGCCAAGGTTGCATTACCCAGGCTCAGGCCAGACCGCAAAATGGCATCAATCAGACGAAATACCATAATCATCCCCCATCCCGTCTCGACGTCCATCCACCATGGACTATCCACCATATTGAGCCGGGCCGCGCACACAACAAGAACTGTCGCCGGCACACAGTACTTTTGGCTTCTTTTGCTGGTTTGGGTCTCCCCTCACCTCCTCACCTTAAACTTCACTATACCTCAGCCAGCCATCATCGCCAATCACCATCTCGTTCTGCTGGTCTCTTGTGTCTCGCCTCCGCCTTTGCTGGGTCCTCGATGCAACTTGATGCCGCTACACCCTTGCGGATAGCCGTCCGACACCACTTGGCACTCCATCCCTTCACCCCCGTCCACCACGCCAACGTACCTCCTCATCCACGTTCCGCCGGCCAAGACGCATGCCACTACAGCCCTGCATGGGCCAGCAACTACCCAGTCTTGGAACTTGGAACAGCCCTGCCTATTCGCTGCCGCAGGCGGTACTCTACCCTTTTCCGCCGTGCCCCAACCCACCTTGCGCGTCTCAAACCATGTACGTCGTCACCGTCAGTTCCACCTCCTGGTTTCCTGTCGGTGTCCATGTCTATCTCTCAGATGCCATCTGAGGCCCATTCCTGCTGCACTCGCACCGGCCCTTGACCGTCGCTGTCCGTCCAATACTCCCAGACAGAGACACCTGCTCCCGCATACGAATGCCTGCCGCTGCTGTATAATCCTGCACAACTCGCCACCCACCCCGGCAACTGACTCTGTTAGCAGACCAGGCATTCCCTTTTGTGGAGTTGGCAAAATCGATAGACGCTCGCTCGGTCTGGTCCGGTGGTATATGCTCAGACCCATGCCACCTATTCTTTAATTGCGCCTATCCCACCATCCACCACCGCCCTTCTCTCTTCGTGCTGGTCTCCGGTGGTGATCTAGTAGACTCCTCGAGTGCCCCCCCTTTCCAACTTCGCTTCACTGGTCGCGCTTGTCCCCGTTGTCGCCTCAACTCTTTCAGCTTGCTATTGTTCAGGGCAGAGCTCACAAAGGGTCGACAAATATCAGACCATTTCCCGATCCTCGCCAACCACAAATCACTCGAAGGCCACCAACTGAGAATCCGTCACCCATGAAGCAACGTCGATAATTTGAGAACAATCCGCGCGGCATGGCAGTTTCAACAGTGTCATCGTAACCAGATTTCTGTCGGCTGGCCGTTTTCGAGCACTGCCATCCGCATCCCACCTTAAGGCGACTTTCTCTGCGTTGACCAGACTGCAAACTTTTGCCACCTGGTTAAGCACTTGGAAACCATCAAGACCCCATTCTCCTGTGTCAAAATGGGCAATGCACAGTCTACCGAGTCGCTTCATGATTCACATGTGCAAGGCGGCAGCAGCAGCAAAAAATCACCTCACAAACTGTCGAAACCTAGAGTCGGCAACCATGCCTCTCCAACTCCCCAATTACCAACCCCCAGCCAACTAAGCATACATCGTGCTGCATCCGCTAGCCTGCCACCTTCTCGATCGAATTCGCGACTTTTACCTCAGCAAACCTCGCCTGCACCGTCACCAATTTCGGCACCCAGCGGATCCCAGTTTGGTGCAATAGGCCGAGCACCCAGCACTTCTTCCATGGCGGAACCAGAGGTCAAGCCTGCCAGGGATTGGAAGCGCAGAGCGAGCTTGTTCCGATCCAAAAGCTCTCTAGAGCCGAGGAAACAGAACCGGAGAGAGAGCATGTTGCTGAGCCCGCCTGTTCCAGACAGAATGTCGAGGGCAAACTCAATGACCTGGGAGAGCCAGCAAGAAATGGACACTTCCAGGCAATTGCAGGTTGAAAGGTATGACCAACTCCCGCTCCCTGGCATGTCTTGGCAATCGACTGACAAACGGTGACTTAGTTGGCATGTTCCCGGAAATCGCCAGTCGATCAATTACAATCTCATGTCATACGAGTCGAGGAGACTACTCAATCTCAACGAAGATATTACCGCATGCGAAGAGAACTCCATGGTATCTGAGAGCAAGTTCGAAGTGTCACCGAATACTTGGAAAAGTTCACATCCGCACCAACCATCCGTTGCGCAATCTTTTAGCACACAGCTACCCCGAGCCAACTCGGACCTGGCATTATATGCACCCGTACGACGACGTTCCATGATCCAAACCCCAGGTCTAGCGACCCGAATGCCCTCAGAATACCCTTCGTCTAGACGGTCGAGCGTGCGACACAGTATGCCTACCACGCCAGCGGGAGGGCGATCGCGAATGAACTCGTTGTCAATTGACTCGAGCGCATATCCGATCCCGACGTTGGAAGAATACGTCGCTGAGAGATTCGCCTCGGAGCCCGAGTATCTGTGCGAACCAGTGGTAGAGCCTGTCGAAAGGGCCTTAACCCCATCTGACATGGACTACCGGCCGCTTGGGGCCATGAAGTTTGGCTCGCTGCGAATTACGAATGGAGAAGCCAGCCCTCTTCCAAGCCCTGACTTTGAACCAGCGTTTCAACCCGGTATGATGGAACAGTCTCAGATGGTTGCTATTGAGGAGTATTTCAGTCACGAGAACGGGTCGGGCGGGGTGGGCTTTGAGAGCAAGGACATCGAAATCACAGTTTCGGCGGTGCAGTCCAGTGTTATTTCGCAGACGCTCAGTCCGATCAAGACTTCGGTCCCGAGGGCGGAATCGCAGAGGCGTCGGTCAACTTCGTTAGTAGTCTCCCTTGCCAATTCGTGCAGACGGCGCCATGTTGTGTAAGGCACCATGAGACGGCTCGCGCTGACTCAAATATAGGCCGCCCAGTCCAGAGTTGAAAATATCATCCAAACACACAGCCATGGAAGACGACCTTTTTGCGGAAGAAGATGAAGACGTGCAAATGGAGTACTCGGCCGAGGTTCTGACGGTCAGAAATGACCCGAATGCGAAGCCAAGCCTCGAGCGACTGAAAGCGGACCAGTCTCAGAAACATTCCAGAGCAATTCTTCGCGCCGATAGTGGAGTCGTTGCTAGCCCGACCACCGAGCACCAGCCCAAACCGCTCTCCAAGGCTGATTCCGGCTACAGCTCCAATGTCTCCCTGAGGTCCTTCCATGTCAAGCAGCGTTCTGCAGGCAGCCGTCCAACTGGCCGTACCGCGTCGGAGGATTCGGCCGATGAGCTGTCAGACTCTATTGCATCCCCGATTGCGGCTGTCAGCAGCGACAGCCAGCAAGTCAGTCCTATTAAGGCTGGCAACCGCACTGTCGATCCTTCACAAGCTCGCCCCTCCGTTACTACGCCTATGTCTCCGAAAGACTATTTTTTGGCCTCTCCGACTAGCAATACAATGATGATTACATCGCCCAAGTTTTTCTTCAACCTCAGCGCCGGTCATTCGTTCCGCAAGGATCGAACGCCGCCGGCGTCAAATAGCAGCGCCCAGGCGGCCGAAAAAGGACCCGCTTCTCCGGAGGTCATTGGATCCCCCGGTGCCAGTTCCGAAAAGCCTCATTCTTCTTTAAGCATCGGTAGTGGCTTGCAGAAAGCTGGCAAGCTGCAAAGATTCCTCAGCGGCTCTGGAATGCGAGGGCCCCCGGCTGTTCACGCAACTCATCCTTCTGATGAAGAGATTCCCTCGGTACCTCAAGATGTTCAGTCAAAGCTCGAGGAACATTCTGGGCGGTTTCCTATCACAACCAAGCGATTGACACTGCGTGCGCAGGCCAGCAAGGAGACTCTCAAGACCATTTTCAGTGTAGGAAGTTTCGATGCTACCCATGCCTCGGACAAGCGCGGCTCTGTGCTCCTAGCCGACACAACCCAGGTTGCGAGGGAAACGATTGTAGAGACACCTGGACCTTCCGAGAAGCCCAAGTCACCCTACCGCCGCTCTTTCCAGACCATGCCGGCCTCATTCCCACAGGCCGCCGCTTCTGTCATGCCGCGGCGCCCTATCCACCGCAAGCCAGTACCTTCCAGCGGCGTGGGCAAGGCTGAGCTCGTTGGTGAGTCGAGAGCCGATGAGATCCAGGTCGGGTTCGAGTCAAGCATCACGGCCATTGACAATGTCGGTGGGAGCGTCGGCAAGAGTGCTTTCGATCAAGCTTTCATGGCGCTCCCTCATGAGCAGCCTGTTCAGGGCCAACATAGCCGTACTTTGACAATGCCGGCGCAGATGGAGCGTGAGATTGGCATGCGTTTCCGTCCTACCGAGCCTTTGCCTCCGACAAGCCGCCATTCCGACCCTGCTTCTCAGAACCTGCAGGTGTCCGAGATGTCCGTGAAGAGGAAAACTTCACCACCAGTCAGTCTGCATACCCGCAGCGGCACCAAGAGTCCCCGAAAACCAATACCAGTGCGCCCCCAATCATCATCATCCAGCGAAGCGAATCGGAGACAGATTTTGTCGAGACAGAACAGCCGCGAGACCATTCATAGCTACCCATCGACTTCGACAGGAGGCGCTTTCGACGCTCCTCTCTCTGTGCCGCCCATCCCGCCAATGAGCCCACGCAGGGGTATGACGATGCTTGAGCAGCAATACGCCAGGCGCCGTTTGACAGTCGAGGACAAATGGCGTCCTACCAATGGCTCTTTTCCCGAATTCGGCCACCCAGTCACGCGCAGCGCCTCTACCAACCCAACGGAACATCAGCAGCAGCGACAACTTCGCCATCGATCAAGCTATGATAGCTACTCGCAGTACCGCGGACCTGTTGCACGCGGGCATTCCGCCACCAGTCAGAACCCGAGCCAAAGCGGCAGCTACTACCAACAGCAACTCTTAAATATCCAGCAGCAACAATGGGAACAGCAGCAGGATTACCCTCCCAACGCCGTACAGCCGGGCCTCTCCAGAAGCCGGAGTCGGAGCCGCAGCGTCCACGCGAACGGCGACCAGCCCTATCGAGTCCTTCACAGCTACAACTCGCCGGCGTACCGCAACGCTCCAATCTGGGGTTGAACCTCTTCGGTTGCAGAGCGAACGTATCGTTTCCGTTCTAATGGTGGCCAGTTCCATCATGCTCCATTGCTGTTTCCGAGAGTTCGAGACGACATCAACTTGTTCACACCAACTCGCACAAGCCATCACCTTTTTACGTTTACCAATTTTTCTATGTACAGTCTTGCAGCATACGCGTTCGGCGATTGATTTAGCAAAGCAAAACTGATCGCCTCAGCTTGGACCTCGCGATTTACGGATTTTGCAAAGAGGCCGACGATTTTCGTCGCTTTTCTTTAACATGCAAACATACACAACCTCGGATATACCCAGTGGGAAAAAAACAAAACGGCCTGATGAAACACGGATCAAGCGGCCAATGACCTTTCTCATACCCAACACCGAAACAAGAAGGGGATTTCTTCTTTCATAGCTTTGATTTTTCAGTCTTTGAACGGGCGGTAGCACAGTATACGTCATTCTTGGGGGGTGTTAACTTGGGACTTGATTCCTGGATTTGCGCAGAAGGAGTTTGGGATACCCTCTTGAAATTGTCCATGATTGAGATTCATCTGCAGAAGGCTGCAGTTCTAGGGTATAGCTGCACAGGATAGGACAAACGGGAACAGGAATGAAACACAAGGCTCCATTACGGAATACATTGCATGGGTTATGGATAGCAAGCACAATCGGGAAGAAATACTTCGGCAATATAAGGCTGTGTGTTCTACTTTGGCTACCGTCCCATGATTGTGAGGGTTTTTGGTGCAAGTTGGTTGGGCATGAGGCCAATGACAATACTGGGTTAAGTGGAGGGGTGATGGCCTGTCCCACACAGCAACGGCCTTTCACGTAGAGACGCATGCCGTCATTCAAATGATATCAAAACCTTCAACAGAGAGGACTTTGTATGAGTTTCTGGGACATTCGAGCAATGTGAGTTTCATCTCTGTCAGCAGCAGCTCAGAGGCCGATGGACATAGCTTGTGTAGGCTTGAAGAGAGTGGTTGTGTCGTCGTGCTTTGAACACTACTTACTAGAGAGCTACCGCCACACATTCACCGAGAAACGGCATGCACGGACCAGACAGGAGCTCGAAAAACGAGGGACAGGGTAGCGAGCGCACTGGAGACTTTTGCTGCGGGAAAAAGTGGAGAGTATCTAAGCGATGTACCGAGTACGGATACGGCGCCATGAGTACCTTTCCACGACGCTGGAAGATGGCCATATTATCTAGACAGGTTCTCTTATTTCTCTGACAAGTTGTCTTCATAATTTGGCTGACGGATGCATCTAAAACCCTCTATATCTATGATTAAATTCAGCTAATTGTCAATCTTTTCTTAATCCGGCGTTCCATAAGTCTCCGAGCCGAGACAAGTCTCGATTATGGACGTTGTACCCCCCCACGCCTCACTTGTACTTAACGTACTCACCAGGGGGGTTCTCCACTAGTTAATGATCCCCTTAACGCGTCGCGTCGTCGAGTAGTTCAAGTTATGGAAGTGGGTGATTCTGAGAGGTCTTTCTATGTGACCTATTCTCTGACATTGGATGTTGTGATGGATTCCAAGAGACAGACGCCGGCTGCGGCTATTCAGTCTGAGCCTCCCCAAACACTCGCAGTGGCCTCAGTCACTAAGGCTGAGGAAGAGCCCCGAGCGATTGGTACTATCGCCACTCAGACGGTTACCACTGAGGCCACCAACAACGACAACGAGGTCACTGCGAGGCCAGACGGAGCAGAGGACGCCACAGACGGCCACGAGCACGAAGACGCAGCATCCGTGGCAAGTAGCACCCTCACGAAAGAGTGGGAAGACTCTTTTAACCAAGACCTCCGCCGCGAGCTCGATAGCATCCAGACCCGGGGGACCTTTGCCTCGTTCCACCCCCTGGCGCACGTGAACCCGGGCCTCTTCGTCCATCATGTCGGAACCGTCGGCCTGCCGCACCTGCCGCACCTGCCGCTTCCCGAGGGGGAGGTGCGGAGGATGATTGAAGTGGCCGTCCACGCCCCCTTTGGTAAAGGCAGCGAGACCATCGTCGACACCGCCGTGCGCAACACGTGGGAGCTGGAACCCGGCCAATTTGAGCTTCGCAACCCGCGCTGGGCTGCGGATTTGCAAAATATTTGTTCCGTCGTGGCTGCTGATTTGGGCGTCACGACGCCTGTGAATGCGGAGCTGTATAAGCTGTTGATTTACGAAAAGGGGGCCATGTTCAAGTCTCATACCGAGTAGGTCTTTTTGAGTGTCTCTATTTGTGTGTGCATGCGTTTGTGTGTGGAAACAAGCGTGCGAGATGATGTGTTAAATGGCTGACCCCCGGTGACACAGCACTGAGAAATGTCCCGGCATGTTTGGGACGCTCGTCATTTGCCTTCCCTGCAGCCACAAAGGAGGCGACGTGGTCGTGAAGCACTGCGGGGAGACCAAGACTTTCAAGACATCTGGGTCTGGCCAGCACTTTGCGTGCTGGTTCTCGGACGTCAACCATGAGGTCCTGCCCGTCACGGAAGGCTACCGCGTCGTACTCACGTACAATCTCACGGTCGACCCAGCGGCTCCACAGCCGTCTGCGGGACTCCAGAGGGAACAGACACACGGCTTGCGGCACACCCTCCGGAGGTGGCTCAAATCCCCCGAGCTTGAGGCCGACCACGTCTACTACGGCCTGGACCACGAGTACACCGAGGCCAGCATCTCGACGAAGGCGCTCAAGGGACGGGACGCGGCCGTCGTGCAGACGCTCCAGGAACTTTCCGCAGGGCTCGAGTTTGACGTGCTTCTGGCCCTGACGGAGAAGAGGGAGATTGGGTCTACATCATTTGAGTACGTTGCGCCGGTTTCGTATAATCGACTTGGGCGCAGGCGGTATGAAGACTATGACTATGAAGAAGATGGAGACGACTCGGATGGTGTGGCACCGGAGCAGCCTTATGAGATTGAGGAGATGACTGATACGGACTTGTCTGTCAAGGTGCTCGTGGATCTGAGCGGACGCCCAATACTTCGTGATATCGAGTTGGATTTCGGCAACGTTCTCCAGGCAGATGATTTCTTTGACGGCGTTAAACGGCAGGAAGAATATGAGGGATACCAGGGCAACTGGGTGGGTTTGCAATCGGAATGAGTGTGAGGTACATTTGACATGTTGACAAAGTTGAACTACAGGGACCGTCAGCTACCCATTGGTACTGCGTAACGGTAAGCTTACTGTTTACCACTTTCCCCCGGAGGTTTCTCACTAACGGGGGACACTCAGGCCGCGCTCATCATCCGCCGAGACAGAGTCGCTTCATATCTCAAAAACGGCATGGCATCACAATTGGACACTGACGAAAACATCGTCTTGCTACTCAACTACCTCACGGATTCGATACTCGAGGCTTCGCCGAACAGCAAGTCGTCCTTTGACACCCTCAAATACATCTGGGGCACGTCGTTCCTTCATCCTAGCTGGATCACGCCCATGGTCCAGGCCGATATCATGAGCAAGGTGTTGCGGTCCGCTGTGGCTATGGAGGAGTGGGACTTTTTCGAAAAGGTCGCCGAAATGAAGAGCAAAAAGGATCTGCGCGGAGCACTGCGCCCGGACTATTATCAGTGGCTTTATGCGCAGGTCTCGGAGGGCAGGGTGGCCTTTTCCCAAATCAAAAAGGGGTGCGTTTCTATTCAGTCTTCTGCCATGCTGTCACGTCTCATTCTAACTACGTCGTCGACGTTTCAGTTTGGCCTCCACCATTTCCATGGATCAACACTTCTTCGAGAGCTGTAAGGCGATTGAGGCCTTTGCCCCTATCGATCAACCCTTGTCTGACGAGATTCGGGAATGGGCACGAGATACATTGACCAAAAGTTTGAAGGTCATTGCCGATACTACAACTTTTCTCAGGCCAGATGGTCTGGCAGTGGTAGCGAGTGCCGAGAAATACGCCGACTTTGAATGGCTTTCCTCTGTGTAAGCTTCCTCCAAGAGAAAGAAACACCGCCAGGCGTAAGCGTCACTAACTCCCGCTTGCAGTGCGATGCCCTTGATCGAGGAGCTTCTCGGTCGCACCCCAGCTTTTGCACTTGAGTTCCTGTCAGCGTTGCTCTCTTCCGCCAGAAGGAAGGCCTTTCCGGTAACCCAGGCCGTCAACTTGTACAAGAGACTCGCCAAAAACCTCATCTCGATGCTCGACCTCAACACAGTCCACGGCCCCAGGGCAGATGACCCGGTCCACAAGGCCGCGAGATTCAGATATGACCAGAGGGCGCCGCTGCCGCCTCCCCCTGACCATCACCTCGCCTTGAACCACGTCGCCCTCGCAGACCTCTTCTCCGGCCTCATCAAGCTTGAGTCCTCCCCTCCACAGGAAGACCTAGCCCTGCCGCTGGCCCTCAAAATCGTCAGCCACGCCCCCAATATGCATGCACTCGACTTCCCCGTCCTCTGGATCCCCCTCTTACGCGAACTCCTCTCCGTCCTCGAGGCCACCAAGACGCCCCTCGACACCCCGCGCTACCAACAAATCTTCGCCGCCGTCCTCGAGGCCTACCGCGATAACTACGTCGGCGCAGGATACGCCCGCCCGCCGTCCGGCCAGCCCGGCAGCGGCATGTACCTCGTGCAGTTCTGCTGCTGCAGCGACTGTAGCAAACTCGACGCCTTCCTCGCGGACCCGCGCCAGACAGTGTGTCGCTTGTACATTGGCGCTAAGAGGCAGCGTCACCATGTGCACAGGGTGATTGAGGAGCACGGCCTCCGGGTCACACATGTCACCGAAGGGCGGGGCGGGCCTCAGCCGGCCACGATGGTGGTGACCAAGGTGGGGCAGACGGAGGACGCGAGGCACCAGGCGCGGGCGAAGGAGGCCGAGCAGACGTTTCAGTCGTTTGATCAGACCAAGTTGGGGGTGTTGCTGGGTGAAGACTACCCCGCCATCGCAACGGCGTTGTGGAAGCGACCGGTGAATTTGGCGTCGGGACCGGGTGGTGCGACGTATATGCCGGCACCTTTTCCGGTTCCGGTTCGGGTACCAGCTCCGGCTCCGGCTCCGGCTCCGGCTCCGGGACTCACGGCGGTGGGGTCTGCACCGGGCCCACCGCTGGGGCATTTCAATGTGCCTGCAGCTGAGCATGCATTCCCTCCACCGCCCATGAATGGTCTCCAACCGATGAACGGGTCGGCACCGGTGCCCAAAGAGACACACTTTAGCCCTAGGGTTTTCGCGCCAATGACGGGGAACGCCGGTGGGCCGTTGCAGCCGCCGCCGCCGTCTGGTCTGAATGGGATGAGTATGGCTGCAGCTGCTGGGCCGAGCCGGCCTCCGCCGCCTGTTGCTGGCGAGAAACGGAAAGCAGAGCCCGAGATTATTGATTTGACTTAGGTGCTTAGCCAGTGAAATTGAAAAACGAACAAAAAAAAAAAGAAATTGTGATGTGTCCTTGAGATGTATTGTGTGAAGATGCCTACGATGCTTCTTCCAGGGTCGTCGGCCAGACGAATGCAACGATTCGTGCAGCCAAAAGTTCTACCGCCGCCGCAACTACCTCGGCGACGGTGATGGTTGTATTGGGAATTGACCTCAATCAAGCGCAGCGGGTTGGGCTGGTAGATGCACCATTACAAGCGAGTTGTACGTCACGAAAGAAATGGATTCAACACAGCCAACGTCGTGTAGATTTATCTTTAGTCCAACCAGCCCATTAGTATAATCAACAACAACAGCGTACACCATGATTAAATTTGTTTACCGCGTTGTTCTCACAAGTGAACTCGTTGGACCAAGTGTGGAAGACGTGGAAATCGGTTCCACAGCATTCGCTGATGCCAGGACACATATGCGCAGGAATGTTACAAATGCCAGGCTACGTGATTCCCTAGTAATATATTGCTTCCTTGTTCATTCTTCGAGGACAAAACAAACGTGTCATTATCTCAACTGACCTTAGAGAAGCGGGAGTTGAATTGCGAGTCGCAGCAAAACCTGGTTCGGCCGATGCTTCCGCCGTCGCCTGCTTCGTTGCGACAGTAGCCCATTGACTTAGCTACGAGTGCACCTGTCTCAAAAGAATCAGTTGCGAATGTCATTGTATAATGATTGTTCGGAAAGTTGTTTACTGAAAAGGTTGTGGGTAGATGGTGGCAAGTGGGATAACCGCTAGAAGATCTGTATTGAGGAGAACAGAGTTTTGGTCAGCGCTTGGCCTATCCCGCTTCACTTGTTATGGGCTAATAACTGTGAAACTAGCACCATAGGCCTGCAATATAACCATTTCTCCAGTCGATCTTTAACATATTATTGCTCTTCCTGGCTTACAATGTCTTCAGATATCGTAGTATGTGCCATGATGTGGTGCTGGTGTGCGAGGTAGTTTTGCAAGGCGATCAAGACAGAAACGTCACGGTTCTTATTGAGATATTTTCCGGCGAGCCCGTAGCCGATAACTAAAAACTTGTTACAGACAGGAAGACAAGACTAGGTAGTTAATCACAGCAACAGGCGACGCAGGGGTGTGGGGCGAGTTGCATAGCTTGAGAACCGATGCAACTGTCCTTACTTTCATAACAAACTACCAGATACCATTAGCACCTGTCACTTGAAGTAGCGAAAGTCTTCTCGACTGGTTTCGAGACTCGAAGTTCTATATGTAAAGTCTTGCCGGTTTGCGGGTTTCGGATCAGGTTCACTGTTTTGCTGAACCTACTAGCTCTAGGTGGCTTGTGGTATAGCACAAGCCAAACTGTATACATTATGCTTGTCTTCAATGATGTTTGAATCTAGTACTGTATATTGGGTTCTGAAAGAGACGAGGCTCGCTGCGCCTTGCGTGATGCAGGTATGACGTGCCTGAAGGCCACGCCGCCACAATGAGCGGCCAAGTTATTGTGAAGAGCACCTTTTATCTTCGCCCGCGCCGCCAGATGTTTCCCCGCGCTTGATTAAGTGGAGCAAAACCAAGCTGGTAGCTGCCTGGTGTGTAACCACCTTCAAAGCGGTAAACTGCACATCGGGGCGCGGTGGATGGACGAATCGCGGGGCGTGAAGGTGTGAAGGGGTGTAGGGTTGGTCCAATTGCCTTACAATAGGCCGGATGTATGCGTCTACTAGATTACTTGAGGGTGCGTATGGGTGTGTCAGTCGTTGGCGAGGCTGTCTCATGTCGACCCAACAAAATCGAGCTGGCGACGCTTTGGACTGTGATTTTGTGCTTTTCGTTTTTGTCTCTTGAACTTCCTGCATTGAGTGCGCACATTCAGCCGTGGTAACATAGCAAACCAGCAGCAAGTAAGCCACTTGAAGCCCCTTGGACGTGAATCAGTCTCCAATGAATTTCTGACTTTCGAGTTCCCTTCAGCAACACCGACGATGGTTCGTGAGATCAATACGAGGCCCGAGGTTTGGGAGACGGAAGCACGGCGGCGTGAGTTGGTTGAAGTAGCGCCTGCGATCAAGCCCGAGGTATACGGTTCCGGTATAAATGTCACCTTAAATCGACAACTCCAGGAAGTTGTCGGCGACCACGACCCGGCTGATCCCGGTGGACCTCACGTGGGTATTACGTTGAATTCGAAGCCCCATGAACCCATCAGTCAGGGATGGATCGACGTCGGCGACTCTACGACAGAGATGCCTCTGAGTGCACATAATTCGGGGCCTATTGAGCAAGGGCAAAGCAGCATGAAAGCTTCGAGTGCCGAGACCGCCCTGGACGTAAGACTCCACGAAGTCATCGATGAGGGGTCCTTGAGCGAAATACAGAACCTTCTCCAGCAGGGAGCGAACTCGAACACGATGTCCAGTCAAGGGACCCTTCCCCTCTGCGTGCAAGCCCAGCGCGGAAACCTGGCCGCAGTCAAGGTACTCCTCGACCACAAAGCCGACGTCAACCTGGCAGACTCAAAAGGTAGAACTACGATATCATACGCCGCGGAAAGGACCAACACGGAGATGGCCCGCCTGCTGATGGCGGTTCCAGGCATAGACGTCAACCTCAAAGACGAGGATCTTCGGGCGCCTTTGTGGTATGCTCTCTGTGCATGGATTAGGTCTGGCCGGGTCTTCGTACCTGATACGGATACATTGTTCGTGTTGCTTGAGGACAATAGGGTGAGGATTGAGGATGTTGATGGGGAAGGGAGGGGTTTGTTGCATCTTGCCGCTACGGCTGGAGCAGCGGACCTCGTGGAGTTTCTATGTGGCAGAGACGATGTTGATGTGAATCGCCCCGATGGGAGGAGAAAGACGGCTGTCGCGTATGCTTTGGAAAGAAAGGATGATAGGGCCCTTGGGGTGTTGTTGAAGTATGGAGCCGGTATCACGCTGGCTCAGGGCAAGGGGTTTGTGACTGTTTCCCCAAAGCGGAGGCGGCGGTGGGTTGAAGGTCGGTGGCATTACGTTCAAATTATAGAGTAATGGACAGCGAGCTTGCTCTTTCATCTTAAGAGAGGATGGTAAGTACATGCTCCTATGGTTAGGAGTTGTTCTCCAACTCATTTAGCTTAAAGTTTAATTTTTACTGATCGCCCGCGTATTTGAGAGCAGTAACTTGTACAAACATGGACTCGCATTTATTATACCAGAAGCTTTAGTCTATCTCATGATCTCTGAGCTGATGAAGGGAAGGGCTTCGCCCAGAGCCTCGTCCCCATACATGACGATATCTGTTCGCCAATCACAACTGATTGCCAATTCGGACACAGCAGTACATGTAGGCGGCCCGATACGTCCCGAGTGCAGGTGGCTTAATTGGAGTCAAGTCTCACCTACATCTTGGGCAGCAGGCTTGAGACACCACCTTGAATCAAGACAAAGCCTTCAGTCGTGAAAGCATTGCGCGCCCTTACCTAGGCACGCTACCGACGGATCTGTTCCTCTGTCTTCCCCTCCATCACTCTCTTCGGTCTCTTCCTTTCCATGTTCCGTAAGGTAAGACCAGCAAGTCCGACAATCACAACATCAGAAGGAATAGAGACGCTCAAGTGGAAGTTATGAAGAACCCGTAAACAGCATTCTTCAGACGTCCATCAATTGGCCACTTAATAGACTTTCTGTTACAATCTCTGATAACAGCAAGACTGGTTGAAATGAGCTTTGGTTTCAGTCTCGGGGATTTCATTACTGTCATCGACAAGGCAAAGAAATACCAGGAGCGCTTTGCGGCCGCACCTGCTGAGTTTCGGTCCTTAACACAAGAGTAGGTCTTCAAGAAAATTTGATTGTATTCCAAAAGTCAGCAGCAACTTACAGTAAGCTTTGACAGCTTCAAGTCTCTTGTCTTCGTTCTCGAGGGAATCAACCGTGAAAGGGAACAGTACGAGGATGACGCGAAACAGCATCTTTCCGACTTAGTGGAAGGGAGTTCCAAGATACTGGACGACTTGGGAGACATGTTAGAGAAGACTAGTAGCATAGAAACTGCAAACCGACCGGGGAAACGTGCCAAGCTAGATCCCTCAGTGGCATTTAGCAGATTCAGGTTGGATCCCGCACAGGTCCAGACACTCAGATCACGGATATTGTTGAAAGTCCAGCTGTTAGAAGTGATCAGAAACAGTCGAGACAGGTAAGCCGTACGTCTTGCATGCGATCGAATTTGCATGTGGTCGTCGCTTAACTCAAAATGGAAAACTAACAATGTGGTAGCCAAACCATTCACGCAACTCAGCAGATCGCGGCCTCGGTGCGCGACGAGCAAGTCATCCAGAAGCAACAGG
This sequence comes from Colletotrichum orchidophilum, assembly GCF_001831195.1. NCBI lineage: Eukaryota > Fungi > Ascomycota > Sordariomycetes > Glomerellales > Glomerellaceae > Colletotrichum > Colletotrichum orchidophilum. The sequence continues at coordinate 102,992 of NW_019173025.1, forward strand.
AAATACTTGATTGGATTACCCCCGTCGATTTTTCAGCACAGCAAGAAGACTACTTTTCCCGCAGACAGAGGGGTACTGCCGTGTGGCTACTAGAGACCGCTCAGTTTCAGCATTGGATATCAACAAAACGTCAAACACTGCTTTGCCAGGGGATGCCCGGGGCTGGTAAAACAATAATGACCTCTGTAGTGGTTGACAAGCTGACTCACCACTTCCGCGATGCAAATGTCGGGATAGCCTTCATCTTTTGCAACTTCAGAAGCCAAGAAAGACAAGACGCTCACGCTCTCATCTCAAGTCTAGTCAGACAACTTGTCAGATCACGGCTGCCTTTTCCGGAAAGCGTGAAGGCAATGTACAGAAGTCACCAGGGCCAAAAGTCCAGGGGTTTAAGTAAGACAATCGATCTCTTACACACCATAGCTCGGCTTTACTCGAGGCTGTTCGTGGTGGTGGATGCCCTGGATGAGTGTGACTCGTCCAGCCTCAAAACACTCCTTCAAGAAGTCTTTCGGCTACAGAAACATCAATCAGCGAACATTTTTGTAACCTCAAGACCTGTTCCTGATATTATTCAATTACCCGAATTTGATCTCGGTGTTGCCTTGGCAATTCGAGCCACTGACAACGACCTGAGACGCTATGTGGAAGGCCGTATTCCAGATATGCAGGAATTCGTCAAGAAACGCCGTGACCTTCAAGAAGAGATCAAAAATGGGGTCATCCGGATTGCAAGGGGCATGTAAGTCATAGCGATTTCTCAATATTTTGCGACCGTATCACTGGCTAAACCGTGTGCCCCAGGTTTTTGTTGGCCCAGCTGTTTCTAGACTCACTTTCTGTGAAAATTAACGTGACGGCGCTACGTAAAGCAATCAATCAAGTTCCCAATGGCAATGCTGCATACTCTAGCATCTACGACGAAGCCTTGGGAAGAATAAGAGCACAACCACCAGATCGTCGTGAGCTTGCAATTCGAGTCCTCGGTTGGATTACATGCGCCAAAAGGCCTTTGACTGCTGTAGAGCTTCAACATGCGCTCGCAGTTGCAGAAGACCGAAAGGAGATAGAAGAGGATGATCTTACCTCTTTTGATACCATATTATCAGTTTGCGCAGGTCTCGTCACAAGAGATGAGGAGACTGGCATCATCAGGCTCGTCCATCAGACCACGCAGGAATACTTTGACGAAAGAAGGTCCCGACTGTTCGCCGAAATGGATTCGGAAATCGCGACTACATCTGTCTTTTATCTCTCATCCAAGAATGTACTCCAAGTCAGCGAAGATGCTCGTTGGCCAGGGAGGCGTGAAGACTATCGAATCGCATGTGTTCCTTACTACGACTATGCGCTTGTCCATTGGGGGGCTCATGCATGTGATAGCTCTACCGTACCGAATGGCGTTGTCGAGTTTCTGCGGGATCACAGAATGCTCAAAAAGGCCTTTGAGGTCATGAATCAGATGGGCTTTATGCAGTTTGAGACAGCAGCTCAGTTGGGAGCGTGGTTCGGTCTCCGCAAGGTTTTCGACACGGGAGCTATTCTGATACACGAAGCATACTCGCCATACGACCATGAAAAGACAGCAATATGGGTAGCAGCTCGCCAAGGTCATGCAGATCTTGTTACATTCTTCCTCGACAGCGGCACGCTAGAAACGAGCACACATCCACTGGGACTGGCATTGCAGGCGGAATTGCCGAGAACAGCCTGTTCGCACACTTTGTCAGTTCCGTTGGTCCGTTCAACCCTTCGAATGGCTGTCGGGGCAGGGCATGTGGGCGTCGTTGAAACTGTTGTCAACTTTTGTGCGAAAAAGACAATCACCTTTGAGCTCGAAGGAACGTTTGGTACCTCGATCATTGAGGGGGCTATCAAAGGGGAACAAAGAGCAATCGTCAACATCTTACTTCAGCACAACTCGCATTCCGATTCGGCTTCCACAATGGAAGGACATCCTGGCTCTGTGATGGGCCTGGGAAGTAGCGAAAGCTGCAGCCCTGCTTCGATTCTCTCCGCATATACTATTAGAGCTGGTTGGCTTGCTGCCATGGAATGTCTGTTCACCTCTTGGTACTGCGAAAGCTACGACGATTGGGCATCCGCAGCATTCTCGCTGTTGCTGAGAGCTCATCACGCTCGTGGCATGATTCCTTTGAATCCCCTGGACCATGCCAACGAAATGAAGTGGTTGGTGGCTTCTAAGCCATATCCATACGAGATGAAGTCAAGGGAGGACGAGATTAATAGACTTGCCGAAGGCTGGAATCCCTTGGTGGGGACTATTTCAAATGGGCTTACAAAAACCCTCGAGGTACTCTTGCGTAATGGCTTCCAGAAAGAAATTCGCGACAATTATGGAAGAACTCCATTATCTCGGGCTACAGTCACAGGGAAAGTTGCGGCCTTGAGGCTCCTTTTGAAACATGGGGCAGATATTGAGACTAAGGACGCTAACGAAAGAACGCCTCTACTCCTCGCTACTTTGGCTGAGAATGAGTCAGTCATCAAGGTCATCCTCCATCACGGGGCTGATATCGGGACTCGGGACTCTCAGGGCATGACTCCTGTGTTGTTGGCTGCTCGTCGAGGGAATGTCCATTTGGTGCAGTTGCTCATAGGACATGGGACAGACATCGAGGCCCGAGATCTGAACGGTCGGACAGCTTTGTCATGGGCTGCTAGCTCTGGAAACGAGCCTACTTTACAGCTCCTCATCAAGCATAAAGGTCAAATCGAGAGCGTGGACAATCTAGGGCGGACTCCTCTTTTCTGGGCCACTCACGACGGCAATAAAAGGAATGCAGAAGCTCTTATAGTCCACGGTGCCGACGTTTGTGCCAGAGATCAGCGTGGCTACACTCCCTTTTGGGGAGGCACGCAGAGTGCTTTCAGTCTGAGGCAAATTCGCCCACTGTTGGGAGAAGATGCTAGCGGCCATAATGTCAATCACAGAGACAACAGCAAGAGCACGGCCATGCTATTTCAGGTTGCCCTGCGTGGCTCTGCAGACGAACTCAAGTCGCTGCTTGAAATGACAGACCTGAATCCTGGCGCAATAGACATTCATGGTCAAACACCTCCATGGTACGCCATGCATTCAGAGCTGGGCCTCGAAAACAGGCAAGAAATCATCGAGTTATTCCTTGCCGATCCTAGATTTGGCGCATGGTGCCTCGATGGCCAAGAACTCTTGATGACAGCCATCAGAGCCAACTTTACAAGTTATGTCCGGTGCATATCAAGTCGGGAAAACGTTGACGTGAACAAGGAGTTCAAAGGGATAACTCCATTGAATTTTGCAGCTGATCTCGGGTATCTGGCAATATTCAAGATCATACTGGAGTGTGGGGCTACGTGGGGAAAAGCAGAATCCGATAATGTCGAGGTTTTGTCCAAAAGCCGTTGGAGATTTAGGGATGAGTTGCTGGTATGGCACTATTTTCCTGGTCAATTATTGTAGGATTACGTTTGTATTGTCTTTGGTAGCTTGATGATAATGAAAAAACCCGAATTGTTCAGTAGACGTTGGCTTGCAACAACTAATTGATATTTCATCGGCGTGGTACTAGTTCAAGGGACTTTGTCCTTCCGCTCTACTCGGGTTGTGTCTTCATCGGGTCGAGCAAGAAAGGGATGGAGATCAGCATTCAATGTATAGTTAAGAATGGTCTCCACCAATGTCTCCAGATGCTCCCTATACTGCAGGAAATCGTAGTTTGCTCCATGTATCTCATTAATCATAGGTGAGTATTGCCATATCTACCGGTGAACTTAAAAGTTCTTGCCAAAGAACTCAAGGACAGTCTTGTAACCACGAGTGTACTCCTCCTTGACTCTAGAATCCTCCAAATCAGAGCGAGCGGCCATCCATCCGTGGATCTGGTCCTTGAAAGTTTCAACGTGCTTGGTGACGTTGAGGTTGGCCTCAAACTTCTTGACATCCTCCTCGGGCTCGTCCTTGGAAGCGAGCAGGATAAGAGGGATCTTGATGCCCTTGGCGTCATCGGCCTCGACCATGGCGGGGTGGATCTCGGCGGCGACCTTGAAGGGGTTCTTGTCACCAGAGGCCACGAGGGAAACGACCTTGCCTCCCCAGCAGTACTGCGATTATGTCAGTTTTCATACAGTTGGCCTTGAGATGGAGCCACAAGAAGCGTACACCAATGGTAGCAAAGGACTCAATGGACGAGTACTTTGACTGAACGGCCTTGACATAGTCGGGGGTCTCCCCAGCAATCTTGGGGGGCGGGAACTTTTGGAAGAAGCCGCCGAGGTTCTTCTGCTTCTCCTCGGTGTTGGGAGGGAACCACTCGATAGGGCAAGGCTCGCCAGCGAACCAGTCCGGGATGAAGACGCGGTACTTCTCGGCGCCGCTGGTGGCCAGGATGTCGGCTCCCTGGAGCGTCTGGGGGAAGAATCCGAAGATATCAAAGGTGACGATGATGGCCTTCTTCGCGTCGGCGGGACCGGTGACGTCTGCAGGGTTGGTCACGTTAGCATTGTCAAGCATTGAATAGGTAGGACCTATAATTAACCTACAAGTCTTCTTTCCTCCAATTTCCTCGTAGCTGCCCTTGGCATCGTAGCCCTTGGAGACGACAGGAGGGATGTTGCAGCATCCCTCGCTGTGGCCGTGCTGAGCTGGCATGGTCGACATCTTGGCGGCTGGCGTCGGAAACGACCTGTGGACTTGTTGTGTGAGAGGTGATAGTTTGGTGATTGAGCTGCAGCAAGTCGCAAAGCTCTTTGTTATTGATGTTGTTGATCGGGAAGCTATCGCAGGGGTGGGTGAGTGAGGTTGTTTGGGGATCAGGGACGACGATCGAGATAAAGCTTGAGAAGCGGAACGCGTGGCCTTGGCAGTGTGGGAAGACATCGGATTTATTATGCTCGAAAGGTTGGGTACCTATGTTGCAGTGCGGGTTTCTTGAGTGGAGAGTCAATGACGGATTAAGCTACGTTTGGCGGGGTTCGGGGACGGGAGGCGTTGAGAGCTGCTCCGTTTCGCTGACGTATACAGTAAGCCCGCCGTCCTTGACTACCTACCTATCTCCATGGAGGGGTCGCAATGAGGGTCGGGAGCTTGGGGAGGGGGTCTTCGTGGGGGTGATGTCACCAATGCTTCAATGAGAATCAATTCGGCAAGCGGGTCGACCCCGCCAGTGATTAATCTAACCGGCCCCACTAATTGATGAATGCCGGTGCCGGTACCGAGTTCGGCCGGCCGGCTTCGGAAGTCATAGTTTCCCCGAGACACAAATTGCACTTGCTGTGCGGGGAAGAACCGCCGGAAGGACTTTTGATACAGCTAGGTATCGCAGTAAGTGTCTCGACCTTCTCGTCTGGCCGTGTCGTTCCTTGACTCTTCTATCTAAAGTCTGCGCGGGTTTTCAGGAACATTAGCAGGAACATTAGCGAGGATGGCAACGGCGCCAACGGAGACGGCAATGTAAGATATGGACGCAATGAATTGAAAGTAAACAATAACCCCCCCCCCCCACAAGCGGTACAAAAACCCTGCGCAGCCCCTACACCCGTCACCCCCCGCACCCCTCAAACCAACCAAACCATCTTATACGGCACGGACACCCCCTCGGCCGGCCGGCGCCGTGCCCGTGCCCCCCGCGCCCCCCCCCCCCCCCGAATGAGTTACAAAATACCTAGGCAGCCCGTAAGCTGCTTCCACCCGCACACCTCCAATCAATCAGACCATGTCTTAACGGCAGGGAAGCGGCCGTGGCGGCGGTGGGCTGGACCGCTGCAGCCCTGCACCTAAGTCCGTCCAAAGCGTCTGCAAGACCCAACGTCCTGGTTTGTCAGATTGAACGAATTGGAGGAAGCATGACGCCGGGGGAACTTGGATATTGCATCCGTGATGGATGGGAGGCCCCTGCAACCGCCAAGCTGTCAGAATCCTGCCATGTTCGGGAGTTGGTCCGCGGCCGAAATACCGTTTCGTCATGTTTTCTCTTTTCTTTTCATATTTGGAACCCTTGGTCTTGGTAATGAGTACTTGGGATGGTTCCCGATACTTCGGGTCGGTGGCTCTCATCGGGGACCATCGGACTATCAAGAAGGCCACTTGAGAACCTAGGTTGATATTATACGGTCAGATGTCAGAAACAAAACGGATTTCAATTGAAAACTAACTCGTTTGAACAATTTGGTCCAAGTCACCCTGCCTATTGACGTTTTCAACTCCGAAAAAGGGAGGAAATCCCGACAATGCATATACGATATGCCGCTGTGTTTGTGCTCAAGCCATATGACCCCCCGTAAATCCTGCCTCCCGTTTTTCAATGGCCAACGCCCAACTTTTCCAACCCAATAGAGAGACCTGACACTCCAAAAATCAGATATCATACCCCGAGTTTCTCAAGTCTTCCAGAGCCTTGGTGACTACCATGCCATCCTCCTTGAACGCCAACTTGTTCGCGGCGTCTTCGACGTCGACCCAGCTAACATCAAACTTGACTCTGTCTTCTCCAGTCCAACCCTCCGGCCCGAGATCGCAATTCCCTTCTGCAACAAAGTAAAATACCATCTTCATAGCACCGGTAGCCGGGTCGGGGTAGTGACATACGGCTATAGGTTCCGTGTTGGTGATCTCGTCAGACACCTCCGGGGCACCGGAGGGTCCACCCGCGGGGGTAGCTCTCGTGCTGAGTCTCAAGGTGACTGGTTTCACCGCGACGCCCGTCTCCTCGCGTGTCTCGCGTAACGCGGCTGCTAGAAAGTCTTCGCCAATATCTTTCCGCCCCTTGGGCATTTGGTAGATGTGGTGTCTCTTGTTGTAGATTAGCAGCACGCGCCGTGCTCGCATGTCGATTGTGACGGTGCCGCAGCTGATGATGAACTTATTGGAAGGATAGAACTTCCGGCCGCGTGCCATCTCCGATATGGTCGGCGCATACATCTGGGGCTCTTCCAGTAATGCAGAGGGCGCCATTGTGTCTCAACTTGTGGCGATGAACAAGCTATATCGTTTTTGGGATGATTTATGTTGAAGTAACAAGGTGATAATGAGAATGTGAAGAATGAAGGTGGCTGATGATATGAATCTCGGCCTGAGAAGGATGAGGCTGTCTGGTTTTGAGGTGGCCCGGATCTGGAACAAAGAACTCTCCTCGGCAACTGCCTTAGTCTAGGGCAACGAAACCAGATCGAGCCAGCTCACCGACTAGGGTTTCCCTCTTCATATACCCGCCCCTGATCTTATGGCGGTGAACCGTATCACGAGAGCCTGCTGGCAAGAGGCTCACTCGAGCTACCGGTCTGCTTTCATACAGCCTCTCGGAGTTGACGCCCCTCTCAAGCCTCCGGCACCACGAAACATCTTTCCACTGACCGGTGTCGTTCCATGCAGTAATACCATCGTCATCTCCGGGCCAAGGCCTGAGAGAGAGAGAAATGGAGAAAAAATAACGCCTCGAAAGGGTACAAAGCGCATTCCTGCTGCGCCCACCATAGCCGGCATCAAGTCACTCACCCCACTATCCGGGTCCCATATCGGTACTAGTAGCCCTAGAGAAAATTAAAAAAGTGAAAAGAACAAACTGCAGGGCCTAGCCCGGTGAGAGCATACCGGTGAGGCATGGTTTGACGATCGGTGAGACTGAGGTGTGAGTGTACTGCATGGGTTGCCCACAAATCGCGGTCTGCCCTGGGAGAGAAGGTAAAAGTGAGGGTGCCTTGTTGGGAATAAGAGAGGCACGATGCACACCACGTTGAGAATAACCGGAAGGAAATATGATCAGTCATCTCTGACCGGGTGGTGAGATATCCGGCTTGCAACTACCAAGCGAATGAGATCGGATCCTTGCTGCCATGGCCGGAGACTCTTTTTTGACGGCAGGTTAAGTCGCGTGTCACCATAACACCATCTATCCCATACTTCAACCTCGGCCAGACCTAGGCGGCGTGTCAGGTACTTTCGTGCTTCTCGAAGCCAGTAGAACAAGCGATGAACAAGTCTTTAGGAGAATCGATCAGTACGTGTCGTGTAGGACACAAAGACCCGACGTAAACGTCACACGAATTCGAGCACGTGGACGACCGTCACTGTGGCCACGTTCGATTTTGCTGACGATTGATCTGCAAGACTTGTGGAGAGGTGTCATGAAATACATAGACATGGGGATATGTGAGTGATGGGTTGAAGAGGCAACGGAAAGGAGAAGAAGGCTGGCTGGTGTGCAACACGTCCGGGGCTTTCACCGCCAGCGTTGGGCAAGGGTTTGACTGGTGGGTCTCCGGAGAAAGCTCCGTGCGATTGGCTCCTGCCCGATCTGTTGCAGAAATCTTCCCCGTATGCCTCCCCGTATGTTGCCATGCCCTGTCTCTGTTGGGCAGTCTGCTCCGGCCGGGGATTTTGCTTCGAGAAATTTGCTTCGAGAAAGATGCCAGTTCTGCGAACATGAGCGAGAAATCTCACCGTCTGCCAAACTGCCATCTTCAGGGCCCCGAAAAAAGTTCTCCACCGCGCCGTTGAGTGCAAGGGCGGGAATGCATGCAAGGCACCCGGACGAGCCTAGAACACCATTAACCAGCTAAGACACTTATTGAAACGTAAGCTATTGTAAATAAGATGGGGTTGATGGCTCGTTTGTGGGCTTTTGATCGGCAGTCGGTCATCGATCGTCATACGTTCTTTCCATACAGTAAAGAAACAGGCAAGATTACTTACATCTGTACCGAGCTCGGCAAAGCTTGGGCGGCACAAGGTAAAGTATTGTATGGAGACACATCAAAGTTATCAATGAAATAACAGTAAAAGGCTTGTTTTGCACTCCCTTTTCTAAGTGACAAAAATCTACGCTCTTTACATTCGGAACACGCCAAACTTGGTATCACCGGCCTTGACCTCATTCCGGCCTGACATAGCCGCTCTCAGGCCTAGACCCAGGTATTGCCGGGTGTGCTGGGGAGGGATAATTCCGTCGTCCTAAGAGCATGGTTAGCAAATGTTGCGTGATTTGGAAACCACAATTACTGACCCATAATCTGGCCGACGAGTACGTCGCGTCACTCTCGCGTTCTATCCTTTCCTTCAGCTCGGGGTCGGCCTTGCCAACAGTTTCCATGACCGCAGCCAGCTGCTCACCGCCCATAACACCGATGCGTGAATTCGGCCACATCCACAGGAAACGGGGACTGTAGGCTCGACCGCACATGCCGTAGTTGCCGGCACCATAGCTGCCTCCAACCACGACTGTAAACTTGGGAACATCGGCGCATGCAACAGCAGTTACAAGTTTCGCGCCGTGCTTGGCGATACCACCACGCTCGGCGGCGGAGCCAACCATGAAACCAGAGATGTTCTGGAGGAAGACCAGCGGGATCCCTCGTTGGGCGCAAAGTTCAATGAAGTGTGCGCCCTTCACGGAGGATTCGGCAAACAGAATACCATCGTTAGCCACAATGCCAACCTTATAGCCATGAATGTGGGCGAACCCGGTGACCAAGGTTGAACCGAAGTCTCGCTTGAACTCGGAGAATTCGGATCCATCAACAATACGGGCGATGACCTCCTTGATGGGCAGGGGCTTCCGCAAGTTGGTGCTGGCGATACCCAAAAGCTCGTCCGGCGAGTATAGCGGCTCGGCATAGTCCTTTACGGGCGCCGCTGTTGAAGGTGATTTTGCAGGCCAGTTCAGGTTGCTGATGCTCCGCCTCGCGAGTGTAATAGCATGAGCATCGTCAACTGCCAAGTAGTCCGTCACGCCTGAAACAGAAGAGTGCATCTTGCCGCCTCCCAACTCCTCCGCACTGATCACCTCACCAGTGGCAGCCTTGACCAGTGGCGGACCAGCAAGGAAAATGTGGCCCTGGTTCTCGACGATGATGCTCTCGTCACTCATTGCTGGTACATAGGCACCACCTGCGGTGCACGGACCCATTACAACTGAAATCTGGGGAATCCCCATGGAGCTCATCCTTGCTTGGTTGTAGAAGATGCGTCCGAAGTGGTCACGATCCGGAAACACGTCCGCCTGGTGGGGGAGGTTGGCGCCGCCACTGTCAACCATATAGATACAACTAAGTCACGGTCAGTGATTTGTTTGGCGAGGGAGGGTATATCATGGAACTCATACGGCAGCTTGTTCTCCTGAGCCACGGCTTGTGCTCTCAGATGCTTCTTGACCGTGATTGGGTAGTAAGTTCCGCCCTTTACTGTACTGTCGTTGGCAACGATCACACACGTCACGCCCTCCACGACACCAACGCCCGTTATGATGCCTCCTGCCGGGACATCAGCCTCTGGGTAAAGCTCATGGGCGGCCAGCGGCGATAGCTCCAAGAAGGTCGTGCCAGGGTCGATCAATGCAGTGACTCGGTCGCGGGGTAGCATTTTCTTTCTTGCAAGGTGCTTTTCCCTAGCCTTCGCAGAACCCCCAAGGTGTACCTTTCGTGTCAAGTCCTGCATTTTCTTCATCACCTCCCCCATGTGCTTCTCGTTCTCCTTGTACTCATCGGACGTCGGGTCGACATTGGTCTGGATTCGGGAGATGGCGCTCGCCTGGTGCGGCGGCGTGAAGGTCGCAACGCTTCTGGTGGTTCGCGGGAGGCGGGGTGCGCTGAGCCCCGGCCGGGTCAATTGACGCGACAGAAGCAGCACATCTCTTGACGATCGTGAGAAAGACATAATTGGACGTGTACGAAGATAGATCCAAGGGTGCGGCAGTTCGAAGTATGAAGAAGAAGCACTCCATATGCCGACGGAGGCCTTGAAGACGGGAAGGAGAGGGTCGAGGGCCGCTCGCTTGCTGACGGGATACCATTCCAGTGACGTCCAGTCGCTGTCCTCGGCCCGCTAGAAGCCGCCCTTAGCCGAGCACCTTCTTGTCCCGGTTGGACCTCCAACTCGGCGTCAAGCTAAGGTAACTTGGATCATCAACCGTAGGAGAACTTGTTGTTTTTCAATTTCCCTCTTGTCAACTCATAGTTTTCAATTCTTTTGCACCATTCACAGCCATGTCGAGTGTCAGAGTATTCAGGTCATTGGCGCGGCCGGCGCGTCAATGGCGGCCCCTCGCCGCCCCCGCCCTCCAGACCCGACACCACTCCTCCAAACACCCCAAGGGATTTGAAGCACCGTCACAAGCCGACCTCACTGAACTCCGCGAGCGCGTGCAGGAGTTCACAAGGCGCGAGATCACAGAAGAAGTCGCTGCGAACACGGACAAGAGTAACGCCTTTCCCAATGAGATGTGGCAAAAGCTGGGCGAGGCTGGTTTCCTGGGCATGACTGCCGATGAAGACGTTGGCGGTCTAGCCATGGGCTACCAGGCGCATTGCGTCGTCATGGAAGAGATCTCGCGTGCCTCTGGCTCCATTGGTCTCAGCTATGCTGCCCACTCCCAACTATGCGTCAATCAGCTCCAGCTCAACGGTTCTCCGGAGCAGAAGCAGAAGTACCTCCCCGGCCTGATTGCCGGCACGAGCGTCGGTGCGCTCGCAATGTCCGAGTCTGGGGCTGGTAGCGATGTCGTGAGCATGAGGACGACGGCGACGGCCGTCGATGGCGGCTACGTCCTGAACGGCTCCAAGATGTGGATCACCAACGGTCCCGACGCCGACGTCATCGTTGTTTACGCCAAGACAGAGCCCGAAAAGGGTTCCAAGGGTGTCACGGCGTTCCTTGTCGAGACGAAGACCAAGGGCTTCAGCTGCGCAAGAAAGCTTGACAAGATGGGCATGCGCGGAAGCAACACTGGCGAGCTCAACTTTGATTCCGTCTTCGTGCCCAAGGAGAACATCCTCGGCAAGATCAACGGCGGTGTGAGAGTTCTGATGGAGGGTCTGGACCTTGAGCGTCTTGTTCTCAGCGCCGGACCCCTGGGCATCATGCAGGCTGCGCTGGACGTCGCTCTGCCCTTCACCCACCAGCGGAAGCAGTTCGGCATCCCCATCGCCCAGAACCAGTTCATCCAGGGCAAGTTGGCAGACATGTACACAAAGCTCCAGGCCTCGCGTGCATACACATATGCCACAGCTAGGGCTGTTGACGAGGATGGAACGATCAAGACGCAGGACTGCGCCGGCGCCATCCTGTATGCTGCCGAGAGAGCGACAGAGTGCACCCTGGACAGCATCCAGCTCCTCGGTGGCATGGGATATGTCGAGGAAATGCCAGCTTCAAGGCTGTTGAGAGAGTAAGTGATCGATTCAAATTTTTCAACGGGTCCTCTATATTGACTGTCTTCAGCGCGAAACTGTATGAAATCGGTGCCGGAACTTCGGAAATTCGGAGAATGGTTATCGGAAGGGCTTTCAACAAGGAGTATGCCCACCTTGCGTGATGAGACTGCAACTGGTATGGTGTATCAAAAAAACAAATAGCGAGCCAATTTGGAATCTCAGAAATAGAGAATCATGATGGGGCCTTCGATGTCACCACAGAAACGCGTAGAAATCAGATGATAAAATTTACTCTAATTGGGCTGCCACCACAGAAAGTCCGGAGGAACAGGTTCTCAGCATAGACGATGGTCTTGTTGCAAGAGAGTTTGTCAATGGTAGTTCTTCCCCCGGACTTATTTCTCTTTCCACCCCTCCGTTTAGAGACATCCGACCTTTCCTCTGTCACATGGCTGTGATATCACTGTGCGGGCCATGAAAGCACCAGCTATCTTACTTGAAAAAGGCAGCGTCCAGGCCAATACCCTTGGAGTATCCCACCGGCGTTCCGGACCCGTGGCCATCCAGATCACCAATCCGGACGTCCAGCTCGGCTTCAGTCCCGTCCGCGGGGCGGATCTCGACTATGGCTTGCGACTACGAGACCGAGACTTTTCCCGTTATCAACTTGCTTCGTCTCTCGTTGACTTGGACCAGTAGCTATGCTTGAAGTTCCTCATAGCCCCTCGTCAAGTCCTTGGACCTCTCAAGCTCGGCATCCGAGTCAACATCACCATCTTTAGGCAAGTCGCTCCATGACCGCCTGAAGGTATTTAATTTGCTCGATCAATGTCAAACTGTGAGAACAGGGGTTCGAGTATGCCTCCATTTGACCCTGGCCCGATATCCAGGTAGCAAGCAGCGAGTCGACGATATTTCGCTAGTCATCAAAGCCGGGCTTGCACAACATCCGCAGGCCGAAAAGCACAGCAAATTTTTCTGGAGCCACTTGCGAGATGGATTATATTATGAATGCTCCGAGGGACTCTTCTCATGGGTTGGCTTCAGACTTGACGAGCTCGAATTGAAGAAACGGGCTAAGGAAGGTTGAAGACGCTGGATAGAGCACCACATTGTCTTCACCCCGTTTATCCACGCCTTCTTTCGCAGACAGGTGATGAGTTTCGTGGCGAGATTGCCGAAATGATTCGACGGATAGCGTTGGTTCTAGAGGCTTTCACAGCGCTCCGGCTATAAACGGCTCTCTGTGCTGGAAAAGACCCCGAAGAGGCCTGTCAAAGAATCCGGGATCTCGTTCAAATTCCCGCTTGTCACTAGCTTCCGATATGGCAGGACATACTTGGCCAAACCCTTCATCAAGTCGGCCTGCACCGAGATGGAAACTTCATCCGACAGAGATTTACTAAGCTTCAACCTGATTTGCGTAGCTTCGGACGAACTGTTCATACGGATGATCTACAAAAACATCAAGATTGACGACATCATCATCGAATTAGGCAATATCTCGCAGGAGGCTCTGGAATGGAGTTCGGAGCGTGTCGCGGAGCTGGAGTGGCTACCTCGCCGCGTCCTGTGCCCCAGTAACAAGATTCTCTGCGAAAAGGAGACTTTTTCTTCAGTTCGTCTACTTTGCTGCGCAATATCCCGTTATGAAACGCGATTCTAGCTCCAACATCGCGGAGAAATGTCTTCATAACGGCGCTGATGTTTATGCGGCCTTGCTGTAATTCGAATGGATAGCTCTGCACATTGTTGCCGCGTTTGGCAAAGATCAGGAGTCGGTCGGCAGTATCCGTACATTAGGCGAAATATTTGCTCAATCCTGGCGCCCAAGTCAACGCGGTTGCCAAGAACTCCAAGTGCTGCCGCCACGGCTTCTGTCACGTTTTGAACTACCTATCCCACGAGTAACAGACTGCTACTGGCCTTGCTTAGAGTCGAGATAACTTCCGAATGTTTTCTCTGCTTATCAAAGCTGGCGGCACGGTGGCAAAATCTCAACGGGAGTCATTGATATCAAGGGTTTCGAAAAAGACCCTCTGCATGACATGCGCAGAGCTCACAATCTACGAAAAGCTCGATAGTACTGTGATCCGGAGTATTTGTGATCGTCGTTCGCAGATGGGCGAAGACATCAATGCCAGGGCTCCAAGTCGGTCGTATGAGTCCAGGGGTTCTACGTTACTGGATTTCTTCGTCAGATGCTTGCTCCACGCGAAGACAGCCAGACTCGCTCTGTTCCTCATGGAGCGTGGAGCATGTTGCAGCGGAATTGAGGATTCACGGCGGTTATTGTTATAACTGGCTCCTTTGGCCGGAGGCAAGGTGACTGACACTGATTGGGATTGGTTTGTTCGTGCTTTCGAACAGGATCAGCACGGCAGACATTATTATTGTTATCGCTACAGCCAATGTCATGGGGACGGAGACTGCCGTTGATTTTGGACATCTCTCTCAGATCAAAACTCAAACGGCAAGAGCAAGCGGAGGGCCGAGGTCGGCACTCCGGCGCCAGCTCCTTGAGGTGGTTCAGGGATTAGGAGACAGCTGCAGAGTGCTTGGGTCAGGGTGAAGGCTGGTGAGTGGTGGATGGTAGCATGGAAACCAACAATGGACTATCGGTCAGTCAAGTCAGTCAAGTCAGTCAGCCACGATGCAGAGGACCTCGTGTCCGGCAGAGAATTAGAAGAAACGAAGCGGGTAAACAAGATGACGGGCCAAGCCAACAGCATGGCCAACCCGATCAACGTGACAGTGTGACGGTGTGACAGGATGCATGATCGAGGCGGTCTCCGAACCGGAGGCCAGGATGTCTCTGTCCGGTCTGCGTCTGAGGTGTGCGTCTGTGAGGACGAACATCGGTGGCCAGACCCTTGGCCCCACGGGCCCCTAATCTCATGGCATTCTAGAATCTCATCCCGTGCAGGGAAAATTGGAGTAAATATGGAGAATGGCGTTCGAAGGGTGCCCAATGTTTTGCACCAAGGACCCCCCCAAGAACTCCGGGCGACTCTTGGGGGGGAAAAAAAAAGTTGGAGCTGCTTCTGAGTTGGGTCACAAGCTCGGTCGAGATTCTCGTTGTTTCTTTCTCCAACCCCACAATATCCCTTTTGGGGACACGAGGGACACGGGGAGCTCGGAATGATGAACAGGAGACATGGCGACCTTGACAAGGGTTTACGGGTTTTCTGTTTCTCTCATGTTCTGTACGCTGGTGGTTGGTCTCCCTGCCACACATAATACTTATCCATGAGTAAGGTGTATCACTTGCAGCATCAACAATATACCGATGTTTATACCATTGAGGTTGCGTTAAAACCGCATCTGTCGTGAAAACACATGATCCAACTTCCTTATTATCCGATGTGTTGGTGGGAATTTAGAGTCAATCAACATCAGGGACTACTACTTCGTTCGGCCTGGCAGCCGGGCATCCCGGGGGAGGAGACAGAAGAGGATGTTTGGGGGCGATGGCCCACCCCGCCCCGGGGTTGTGGTTTTAAGGTAGGGTGGGCGGTGGGTGGCATGGAGTCATGTCCGCTCGGGCTCCACGAGTCCAGCCCACTCCCGGGGCAGCTCCCCGCGAGGCAGTGCGAGAGCGGCGGACGGGCTGCGATCTGCGACATGCGGCGCCTGGAACCTGCGACTTGGGACTTGACCAGTTGAGACGTGGTTTTGGGCCGGGAAGCTGCGAGACGCGTCCACTTGCCCAAAGTATCGTGAACGAACTTTTTCCGTTTTCTCCTCCTCGCTGCTAGGTTACGTGGTTCCTTCCACGTCCAATCCTTGCTTGCCCTTGCCGGATGAAAAGCAATTGACCACTTGACCAACTCACGCCACGATCCCTACCTTACTTGTCATGGCAACGTGTGTCTTACCTAAACCTCCTTCTCTCGTTCCTTCCTTCCCTACCCAAGGTTCCTTACCTTATGGCAAGCTTCAGTCCTCATAAACGGGAACTCCCTTCCTCTCCTCCTACACTTCCTTCAAGACTCCAAGCTCCTCCCCTCTGCTCCTGCTGTTCCTGCCCGCGACAGCCTTCCTCCCCACTTTCCACATACAAGAAACCACGTCCAACCGACCCCGAATTACGAGACGACGTACTTCCCGATCCAGACTTATAGCCAGTCGATCAAGAGTCCATCACCTCCCATCCGCTCGTCCCACGTCATCTACCCCACCATAGCTCCTCAAATCGTTGCTTTTGCCCAAACTTGGGCGCCTCGAATTCCGCCAGCCCTCTGCCAGATGTGATCGTCAACTCCGCATCTGCCAGACACAGCTAGCTTCATCAGCTCGTACCAGGTCGCCGCCCAACAAAAACTAGCTCTGTGACATCATTCAGATCAAGTCCATTCCAAAAGCCAACGGTCCCCCAAACCGAAACCTACGCCGTTATTGTTGACTATTACGCTTTTCTCTATTCAAAGGGAACTTCGCATCGACATTGACCGTCTAAACACTTTCGGACGGCAACATTCACGTACACCAAATACCACGTGTACTACACACACACACACTCAAAAATGTTCCGTCCCTTTAGCGCCCGACTGGCGCGGACAATTCGTCCCATCGCGAGGCACACCCAAGCCCGCAGCAAATCGTCTCAGTCTACCGCCTCTGCAGCTCAAGCTTGCATTGCAGCCACTAGCCCGCAGCAGCTGCAACAGTCCAGATCCATCAGTGGCAGTCCCAACGTCAGGGAGAAGCCTCACCCTGGCCAGTACTCGAGAACCGACCCCGATGTTACAGTCGAGTACCCGGAGGACAACGAGCTCCCTTCTAGTCAGCCCGTCCGTGGCCACGGTGGTGGCATTGGCAAGCCCACGCTCGCTTCCTTCTCTCTCGATGGCCACACTGGCGTCGTCACCGGCGGTGCGCGCGGACTTGGCTTGGTTATGGGCCAAGGTATGGTCTATTCCGGCAGTGACCTTGCCATTGTCGACTTGAACAGTGAGTTTTGAATCCTGACCCCCTCCGAGCTTCGTCTTGTTATGAAGACAACATAATGACACCAGGACAGAGGAGGAGGCACAACTCCAGGCCAAGAGCCTGATTGAGGCTTTCCAGAGGGAGAACCCAGAGGCCAAGAGGTATGCACTCCAGCAACCCAATTGAGCTCAGGAGGAATCAATTGGCGCCTAATAACACACAATAGAGTTCCCAAGGTGACTGCACACCATGCAGACGTTTCAGACCCCGCCTCTGTCGACGCTTGCATCGCCGAGATCATCGCTGCTCACGGCAAGATTGACAACCTCGTCACGTCGGCCGGTTTCACCGAGAACTTTGACGCCATAAACTACCCCATCGAGCGAATGCGCAAGCTTTGGGGCGTGAATGTCGATGGCACATATCTCTTCGCCATCGGCGTCGCAAAGCATCTCATGGAGCGCAAGTCACCCGGCAGCATGGTCTTCATCGGCAGCATGTCTGGCTCCATTGTCAACATTCCCCAACCCCAAGCGTAGGTTCCACCGATTACTTGTTTCTTAAAAATGAGATTGGCTAAGACATAGTTCAACAGACCTTACAACGCTGCCAAAGCTGGTGTCCGCCACTTAGCCGCCTCCCTGGCCGTCGAATGGGCTGGCGCGGGCATCCGAGTCAACTGTATTTCTCCCGGCTACATGCTCACGGCCTTGTAAGTCTATTGGCGTCATTCTGCGGCCTCAAGCAGTTATACTAATACACTCGCGCAGGACCGAAAAGATTCTCGACGACAACCCAGACCTTAAGCAAAAGTGGACTTCTTTGATTCCCCAAGGCAAGATGGGCCAGCCCAAGGACCTGATGGGACCCGTTACTTTCCTGCTATCCGATGCATCTCTCTATGTGACGGGCGCGGATCTCCGTGTTGACGGCGGTTACACCGTCACGTAAGCCACGAGCAATCTTCAAGCCGAGATGGATCAAGGAGGCAGCGAAGAAGAGGGGATAAAAGTTTGCATTTTTATTAGACTTAATTGGCGTTTTGCTTCGTGGACATAGAACGTCTATTTATGATCATAGACGAATGATAAAAATGACGGTAATCAACAACACCATGCTGGAAGATAATTTGAAGGAGTTACCCAGCTCTATCTAGTTATGTGACATGTGAAAGTCAATTAAATACCTTCGACCGGGCAGGTTTACACCGGTCCCCCAATCCGATGAGGCCTATTCGTCGGCACCGATCGAGGTCTTCCACAACCCCGACATGCAGTGTAACGGAACCCGCAGCACATGGCCACCGGACGGGCTACCGACAGTTTTCCGACATCTCATACCGCCGGGTCTCCCCTATCCCCTATCCGACCCCGCTGGAATTCGTCCCTCGCCCTCGTGTCAAGGACTTGACTAAATTGCTTTTCTGCCAACGCTCTGTTTATCAATAGAATTGTCATGAGACATTGCAGTATGTGGTATTATGGAATGCTGATGGGAGACTGTAGGTGTCGGCAAACAGCAACAGAGATGACGGAGAGATGACGGGAGACAAACTACATGGTGCCCGGCATAGATGTCTCTGACACCACACTTCTGCTACTGCTGCTACCACCTGACGCACAGTACATGCATACATGCACTGGTACGCCGGAAGTCTTGGAACACTGCGCGGTCGAGGGTGAGCGTCGTGCCACGCAGTTGCGGAAGGGTGGGGGAGGGGCGCGACCAGTCTGATTTGGCGTGCGTGCATGCTGTCATGTATAGCACATGCTATACGACGGACTGCGCCGGCATCTTGGTGGGAGCGGCGGGGTCTAGACTTTGTCTTTTTCTGCGAGTCTGAGAAAGGGGAGGGGAGAGAGGATTTTGTGTGATTCGCAGTAGGATGTTTGGCGGGCAGGCGAGACTTGTTGCATACGGTAGGCATCCAAGATTGGCGAGATGTAAACCGGGCGAGGAGGAGGCGGGTACCGAGTCCCGAGAGTACATCTACCACTCCCATGCATGCAGGCAGACTGGCCGATGTCTCGCCTAACGCCGCGCGCGTCTTGTTTGTCCTACCTACTGCGTCCTGTGGTGTTTGCGGATTGTGTTCGGTTTAGGTTGGTGTACGGCCTCATCCTACGGAGATACCGAACCAGATATCGCGAACCGGTGGTCATAGTTATCCGGTAGGGTCGGTAGCGGCGCCATTGATCGGGATAATTGGAAGATAACGAGCAGATGTGACGAGATAAAAGAGGGCGAGCTGAGCTGTGAGAAGCAATTTTACCCGCTCGGCAGACGGGCCCGAGAATGGGAAGAAATCAGAATTTAAAGGACGAGGAGAACAGGGCTCGATCTGGTATGCGCCCTGGTACCTTACCGTTCGGATGGGGATGGCTGAACCTCCTTTCAAAGTCACCATGTTGCTCAAGGAGTGAGTGCTCATGCTGCCACAAACTACACCTACATTTCTCAACACTTTCCAAGTCCTTCAACTGTAAAATCCCCGCCAAATGGAACCTTGGCCATGAACGACGACATGGGGTATCATTAAGGATTCACCGAAACCCCCTGCCCGCCCGTGCTGCTAATCAAACCCGGCGCCGTTGTCAGCGCACGTGGGAGACCTGCTCGGGACCAGGGTAAGGTTGCGGAGGAGGAGAAGGAAGAGAAGCAAGAGGAGACGATGAATGAAGAAAAGAGAGGAGAGAAGATAGCTGTGGCAACGATACCGTGTGAACAAATAAGCATAAAGATAGCAGCTACCCGTACACTCTCCTTTACCCGCTTTCCTGCTCGCCGCCTCCTTCTTATTTCCCCCTCCCATCTTAAACTCCCGTCTCCAGTTCACTCTTACTCGCGTGGGAGGCATATCGTCGTTGGGGTGGCGCCCATCCCGCTAGTGTGGGGGAACCTGTGATTTGAGCCGTCCACGTCGTTCTTGGCGCGGGTAGCTATCAAGTTCCTGTCGGCAAGTCCAAACAACCCGGGGGTTTTCTTAATTGGCGATGCAAAGCGGCTTAAACCTGATCAGCTCTCTCCCCCCTTCTCCCGACCCTTAATTTTTTTTATTTTAATCAAGGTAAATAGGAGGTTCGGCTGATGGACGTGGGGGCGAGAGAAGGAACCTGGGAAAGGGTTCAACCTACCTTGCCTTATCTTGTCTTAGTCAGCGAGCGGTTTC
The DNA here is from genome assembly GCF_001831195.1 of Colletotrichum orchidophilum. Taxonomy (NCBI): domain Eukaryota; kingdom Fungi; phylum Ascomycota; class Sordariomycetes; order Glomerellales; family Glomerellaceae; genus Colletotrichum; species Colletotrichum orchidophilum. The sequence goes on from NW_019173025.1 coordinate 123,237, forward strand.
CAACGGCTAACAGAAGTGAGCTCTCTCCCTCAAGTCCTTTAAGGTTGTGTTCACCTACCCCGCACATCCCCTGCCGAGGGAGCTCCAGGGGAGCTTCGACAGCTTCCCTTTCCATCCCACACCCACCATTCCAGCCTGTCGTTGCCCCTCGCGCTCGACATGGCAGGTCCGCGTGGTCAAGGCGTGGGGGGGACGAGGCGAGGGGGGTGGCCTCTCATCTCTCTCTCCAGTCTCTTCCATCTTCTACCAAGTGAATCTTCCATAGGGAAACCAGCGGTAGGTATTACAGAAAATCTGTGAAAAGGGTCTCTCACCGTGAAAAAGTCCGCAGATCACCTCTTTCTTATGGGGGTATTTGGGAAAGGGGGGGGGGGGGGGGGGGTCGCTCTCACGGCACCAGCGAGAGAACCCTTATTCCTAATTGCGCAATGGCGTCCGGGTTGCGATATCGAGGCTCTCTCAACTGCCCCTCCCTTGTCAGAGACAACTGACCTCGTGATCAGTTGCGATTTGCTTTTTTTCCCACCTTGGCCCCCCTCCCTCCTTTGACGGCTCCTGTTCCCCTCACAACCAGGCAGTTGACTACGTTTTGGTAGTGTATTGACGGCTGAGACACTCCCTACCATAGTAGAGCCTGCTTTGCTTGACAGATGTCGATGATCATCAGCGAGTCAGATTCTACCGAGGACTACTATGTACGTATACCCTCAGCAAGAATACGGCCTGTGTGCCGCGATGCTGTGGAGCCAGAGTAAGCCGAGTGAGCAAGTCCGGAGAGAAAGCAGTTTAGATCCTCCAGAGACTTGGGCTCTTATTCCCCTGTCGTGTTTCAGCCTGGGCAAGACGCACTCGTCTTGACTGCTATATGCACATCGCCGCCAACCTCCCAACTTTGTATCTTTGTGGTCGGTCAGGTCAGTGTTTGGATAAGAAATACTTTCTCATTCAGAATGACTCGCTACAAGTTCAGTGGGTCGCTGACAGTGCGACCTCGCCGCATGAGCAAGCCCTTGGTCTTTTCGAACTTCAAAATGGTCTCGCCGACTACTGCTAAACCGCTGTGAACGCATACAATGATCCCTTTTCGGTCGCTGTCCCCTCCTGTAATGCTTGTCAGGCGACTGACCCCTAAAAGGGCCTCTTGACCGCCTGTAATGAGAACGCCTCGTGCAATGCAAATGCGCCAACCTTCTTCCTGTTGAAAGTCGGTCTCGTCAAGTGGATGAAAAGAAAGAAAAAAAGAGACATTAAAGATGGCATTGCCAGTAGCAGACGCCACTGCCTGTAGCGGCAAGCTCTGCCAAAAGCAAGACATTCGGATGGGTTCAACCGTTTTGTGTTCCATGAACTCCAGAAGCCCCTTTTAATGCAGTCAATACCTCGCCAATTAGTACATAGATTATATGTGAGCCTTCAAAGTAGACTCTTTTTTGGCCGTGCGGATCACGACCTATATCTTGGCCTGTCTCCGATGCGCTCTTTCTCGCGCTCCAGCAGTAGCGTCAGCTGGCTTCTTGTTCTCGCTAATGGTACATTGGGAGTAGAGCTCGGCATCGTCGGCGCAAAGTGTGATGATGAAGAAATTCGCCGGGGGTTGCCCCTGGGCCCAGCTTCGTCCTGGAAACTTTCCAGGGTTTCCAGAGCGCGTCGATCCGGCTCACCAGATATCGAGACCTGGCCCATGGCTGCGATATTGGACGTGCTCGCTGTAGCGCTCGACAGTAGCCCCTGCGCAGAACCTCGACCAATGCTGGCCTCCCTTGGTCGATGGGGCTCGGAATTTGAAGGTGCCCGCTCCATACGCGGCGCCGAAAACCCGGAACGTGCCGATGAAAAGGATCCGATTTTTGGCGATGAGAGCGCGGGCGACGCAGCTGGTATGTATGTAGGCGTCCTGGGGCCATCAGCTTTGGCCTGGCCAACTTCGCGGCTCGACCGGTCGGTGACAGATTTGCTCAACGGCTCTGGAGCCGGCGCTCGATTTGCCGTTTGCACGAGAACCGGTTTCCGCCGATCTTCAGCGATTCGGGAAATACTCAACGATCTCGGTGACTCCGAAAAGGGTCGTTCGACTGGTCGTTTTCCCAGCGCTTTGGCGCTAAGAGGCGGCGGTTCGACGCCCTCGGAGCCGGATACGCTGAGGATAGCACTTTCCTCAGCATGAGGATGCATCACGTTGTAAGTTCCCACATGTTTGCCTCCGTTAGCAGAGCCAGTCTCCTTGATCCCAATGTCGGAGCCCGTTGACGACTGCGAGCTCATTCTCCTCGGCAAAACTGGTCTTCTCTTGCTCGCCACTGACGCAACGAATCGTTTCGTTGGTGTCGAGGGTTTCTTCTTGCTCGATTTCGCCGGTGACGCAGCCGATGAAGCGCGCATCTCCAATCCACTGGCTCCTGTGCTTCCCGACGACGTCTCATCGCTGGTTTGGTAGTCTTCATCGGCAGACTCCTGAGGCGACACAAATCGAGCCGTCGGACGAGGGCCAGATTTCGAGTCACCCCTATGTTTCTTGAGAATTGGGTGTGGTGGCGGAGGTCGAGATGACGAAGCAGATAACTCCTTGAGAGCTGACTGTTCAGATATCATCTTAATATCCTGGTTCATTTGCTGAGCGCTGAGGACCGGGTCAGATTCATGCTGGCTGTTGAAACGAGGTGTCTGTGTGCATTGAGTCAGCAAAGTCAGCGCCGTGTCGTATTGAGCGAGGCAAACAATACCGAAGGCCCCTCCCAACGGTTCGGTGAGCCTCTGAGAGGTACAAAGGTTGGGCCGTAGGAAATGTGTTCCCATATCTTGGCGACGGTCGCGGCTTTCAATTTACTCCTGTCGCTGCCCATGACATGCCACCACAGATTTTCCAAGCGGCGTGCGGTGGGATCAACAAGCTTGAGGTTTGTTGTGGTGTAGACTGTGACGTGACGTTAGATTTCCATGTGAGAAGACGCCGCGAACGGCCATTGACTTACGACGCCACATTCGTATGATGAAATCCGGCGGGAGAGGCTGCGTGAGTGCTGCAACATCTTCATATATCCGCCTGTCGTCTTTGACAAGTCCCTTTGGCAAATCCATTTGAAGCGAATGTGTTCCCTACCGAGACCAGACGGTCAACGGCAGAGACGGCTGGAGAGTGAAGAGACAGAAGTAGAGGGCGCGCGGAGGTATTGCTGACTGGCAAAGATAGCCCCGCCGTTTAGGGCAATCTTGCTGGGTGCGATATAGGTTTACCTGAAGCGAGGAGAGGCGCGCATGGTCGTCGCTCTACGATTCAATCGGACGTGGTTGGGATGTAGTTTGCTTGCAGGCTGGTGTGAGTGTAAAGGAATGCAAACAAGACGCAGAGAGCTGCAAGTGAGAGGCAACCTGCAACTGGGTTGGCTGCTTGGTTCACGGTCGTCTGCGCGCATGTGGCAGGCGGGTGATTTGTTGAGAAAGGCGGTGGGCGATGTGATCTGTATCAAGACTTGGGGAGAGTGAAGAACGAAGCGGTAAGTGAACCCCGGCTGCTGTGGATTGGCTGACCCTGAATGACCGTTTTCATGGGTTGCGGGTTTTGATCAGGTGTGATGTGTCGTTGGGTTGTGGAGAGTGAGAAGGCGTAAGAGAAAGAGAGCGTGAGAGGGTAAGACGGTATGGCGGAATAGTTGTGATACGGGCAGTGGCCCGTCCGTTTGTCAACGTCAATGAGAGGTGTTGAAATGCATGTATGACTTCGGAAGGGATGCCGGCGTAAAAGAAATACGAACTTCAGCAGACGTTGGGTGATGATGACGAGATGAGATGAGACGGCCGGCAAGATACGGGGAGTTGAGGTACGGCGCCTTGAGTCCAAGTCGGAGTGAGCGGGTGAGGTTAGGTGAAGTAGGTAGGGTCAGGGGCCCGGCGAGAGAGAGAGAACGCAAGACGCAGATGGCAGGCAGAGGTGAAGGAGAACTTTGCTAGGAGTCTAGGCCGACAAACAGAGGGGTTCGAGCTCTCGAATTGGCGTCCGCGGGGTGACCCAATGGGCAGATGGGTCGGAGCAGACTTGAGACGAGTCTGAAGGGTGTGTAGGTGTGGTTTTTTACCCTATTCGGTTTGTTGATGCCGAGTGAGAGAGAATTGGCACCGGTCGAAAGAGAGGATGGGAGGTTGAGGAGGATGAGGGGAGAAGGCGTGGATGGAGCACGCGCGAGAAAAATTGGAATGTTCCGACTCAGATGGGACTTCCAAAGTTGGGAAGGGCCAGTCGGAAGTTAAGGCATGGCAAATGTACCCTGGATGACTGGAATTACGGTGCCGCGCCTTACATTGCCCTGAGAACAGAAGAAAGGCGGGCAGAAGGGGCAAAAGGGGAGAGAAGGAGAGAGAGTCAAAAAGACGGAGACGAAGACGGAGAGGGAAGAAATGGGCCAGGGAAGGGGAACTTGAGAGGCTCTAAGCCTGAGGTACCTGACTTGACTTGGACCATATCCACAGTCACAGTGCCTGTCCAAGTGTGTGCAGCCCGGGTCCTGGGCTCATATAGGAGGGTATCCGGACGGGGAGGTAAAAAAAAAAGTCTGGGTGCCCGCCTTAGCACTACCTTAGTCGAGCACATCAGGCTTTCAGGGCTGTAAGAGTGTGGTTCCCGCCCCCCCTTCGAGTACCTTAGGTACCGTCGGGCCCGACACTGCTTAGGCCGGCGCTGGTACTTGCGATGGCCCCGTCCCGACTGGTTCCAGTCTGGTGCTTGCGGGTACGGAAGGACTGCAGTCCAAGAGCAAGGAGAAGTGGCCGGCTCTCGTTTAGCAAGGTATTATCTGGCTCATGGCCAGTCAGATGCCTCACATCTCTGACAAGTCCCTGCCTCTTCCAGTCGCAGACTCAGAGTCCGATAAGCCAAAGAGCCTATTGTCTATTGTGCGGTCTCTTGCATCCATTACACCCTCGTGAAGCCAGCACACGAAGGCAATGAACCTGAGTCTGGGCTTTTAGTGGGCCGCAGGAACAGGCACTTCCGGCTCCCAGGAGCAAGGGAAGTTGGAGTCGGGCGCCTGAACATGGATCGGACCGGAGGGGTGAAGCAGGAACGGGAACGCTGCATATGGTGACCTCGTGTACTTGGTAGAGGTAGCGTAGAGGCAAGGCAAGGGAACGCCGAGTCCAGGCACTGGCGTGGAGATTTGAATATTGAGCAGAAGGCGTCGGCAGCCTCAGCACACTCCAAACGATGGACGGATGGGTGCAGTTTAAGATAGACTCCATGCCATTAAAAATGAGTCTCTCTCTCTATCTCGGACGAAATATGAACTGCATGCACGGCCTGGGGCCATACGGCACAGACTGTATGGCCTTTCTCGCCTGGGCTCTCCGTTGACTACCTTAGGGTGTACTCTGTAAACAATATTCGTACCTTGACAAAGACTTCATATCAAGCGTCGTAGTCTTTTAATAGCATAGGGGCCGAGACTCTGTGACTGGAGTCTGGCGAAGTGACACGCAGCGGGACAATAAAGATTACCTGTACGCTGGGATTTTTGTGATTTCCCGAGTGGGCTCAATGGTCGATTTCTATTCCCCCTTGGTCCAGTTTTCTCCTACGGATGAAGGGGGGGTCGTGGGTACGTAGTACGAAGTACAGATATCCGTACGAACAATGCTCTAAGTCCTTGTAGAACCCGACGCAATTGCTGGGATGGGGGAGGACGAGGACGAAATCGGGAAAACGAGGAATAAACGGCGCATTTCAGCCCAGTTTAGTCCAGTCTGAGTCTCGTCTCTGAGAGACCGCCACAATTGTCAATGGGTGACTGGGAGGTGCACTGATGAAGATCAGGGAGGTAAAGATAAGGTACACGAGCACACAATTAGAGCGGCTCCTTGCGCACCACCTGTCTGTCCGCCTTCCTACCTTATTAGTCCACGGCGTCACCGTCCTGGATGGAGGTTACCTGACATTAGTTCCATTCCGCAACCAAGGGAAGGAACTTTAGGTACCTACCCTACCTGAGCTCATGTCAAACTCTGCCGACGTTGCCGTGCGAGATAACCACCACCAACACCTCCCCTTTCTGCATGTGCTTTTTTTCTCTGGCCCGCACTTCATACGCTTGCTTCCAAGAGCGTAAAACAAAAGTCGACACATCAACACCAGAGACCGGACACGTACCTCGGTCCATCAAGCTCTAGACCGGGAAGATCTGTTCCTCTTTCAACTTCCCCAACTGCCAGCCACGACAACTCACATCTCATCGTCCTCGGGTCCACCCATATCTTCGCCGCATATGCGCCTATGAAGAGACTGTCATTATCTGCACTGTCCCGACTATGACCTGCGACCTGCGCCCAGGCCGCTTAGGATGCACTCCAAGGTTCCCATCGAGTACCACGGGGCGCACATCTTGGTCAGTGTACAAGAGGGACTGAGTTCTCATTGCGACTGTAAACGGCACCAGATATGTCTTTTGACGACCACGTTTCCGGCAACTGGTAGATGATATCTCTGACGTGCCGTCTGATCGACCTCCCCCCACACTGCTGAGCACCACTCATCGGGCACAGCTGATCGCCGCGACTCGTCAAGTTGAGTGACGACGAGAGTAGATTTGCAGCAGTCACCTTGCAGAGCTCCCTAGCACCTACGGCCAAGTATCCGTCCACCGTAGGGCACCGGCGCACCGCGCCGGGATTAAACCGCGAAAAGAATCCCAGCAAGGATGCGGCCCCCACGTCTCCAGAAAATGGTGTTCTAGAACAAATTGATGTGCCTTGCTGAGTTGGTCCGCTCCTTGTAGTTGGTAGTAGGGAGTTGGAAGCTGTCAACCATCCGCCTGCCACACCCAAGCCCCAGCCCTGGCCCAGCATAATTGCCAGTCGCGCTGCCATTGATTGCCCGCTCTCTGAATTGATATATTGGAACCGGCCGAGTCAAATAAGCATTTGTGCGGATATCACATGAGCTCCAAACTCCCCCCCTGGTCGCGGCCTCTTACGGCTTGCGACAGAGAAGCAGACAGAGATACCATACCCAGCTCGGCATGGAGCTGAACATGCTTGTTTGGGTGACTTCCTTCCATCCCGAAGCCAGCCCGCCGGCCATCTTGTTGGGATGATTTCCGGCCGCCGTCTCGATTTGGTCTGCCTTACTTGGCTTTCTATACCCTGTATCCCAGTCTGCCAGGGCAGCGACTCGGGACGATTATCCCTAGCAAAGTTACGGAAGCCACATAGCTGTCTAGTGCCACAGCAATTCATCATTTCGGTCGCGTGCGAGCCGGCGCATCTCCCACTGGTCCAAATCACGCTGGCCGAGCCAATGTGCGCCAAACCCCAGGATATCAGTCATGGTTCTTCGACGTCTGAGGCGAACCGTTCACCGACAAACCCTCGGTGTTCTCACCGCTCTCAACCTTGTCACTGGTCATGAATCGACATGTCTGACAGCTGGCGGGAGTCAGGAGCGGCTCCTAGCGCAAGGCTCATCTTCGGGAGGATTGAAGGTGTGGAGGTGACGAAGGGAAGGGGGAGAAAAAAGAAGAGTTCTCAGCGAGCTCCATTCACCCACATTTTACGCCTCTATGCGGATGTTCAATCACCAGACTGACTACCTAGGCAAAAAGGACTCTCGTGAAGCCAATGGTACGCGCTCTGCAGCCCCTATTGCGCCTCGCTGCCTGGGTAGCTAAGACAAAAAGCCTGGAGAATCAATGCCGGACCGGGCAGCTTGCTTTTCCCGACCTCGCGGTCCCGTTCCGTTCCCCAACTTCCCCTTGTCACCGTGGTCTTCTGATCTCACTCAATGCGGGGGGCATCCGAGAACCACGTCGTGTGACCAGGTGCCGCGGCCTTGCGACACCACAACTCCTCCCCCAGAACAGCGATTCATGGAGCCATTGGCTAATCACCTGATGAAGAGTCCGAACACAACCGCCGCCTGCTGCTACTTTCGGAGTAGTGGAAACGCTGTTTCCGTCTCACACGCGGACAGCGGGATGGAGGATGAAGATCACCTCTTTTGTCGCCTCATTTCCTCTCCTGGCAAGCCCATCCCATGTTGATCGTTTCGGGTGAAGACATTGACACGACCAAAGATGAACTTTTGCTCACCGAATGAGGTAAATTTCACAAAAGCCAAAGTGTCCTGACACCACTGTCAAATAGTAGCATTGCGCTACGTCGCGCTAACAAAGTCGAATTTCAACACGCCCGCCTGATGCAGGCACAGCGTTGGATACTCACTTTTCTCCGCCTTTTTCCGGCCAACGGATGTTACGCGATGGCCCAGAAGCCAAGTCAAGTACACAGTTAGGCGACCGGTCACCCATCAATGACTTGTAATTGAGTGGAACGATGGTTAAGCCATTGCGCCAATGACCATTTTCGAAACCGCTCACCGACTGCGAAGCTACTACACCGATGAGGGGGGGGTGCCATGAGTCGCCCCTGGCTCGCTTGGACTCTGGGGTAGTGTCCTCCATTTCGTTGTTTGAATTCCTTCTCGAAGCACTCGTCTGACAGGGGGGGAGAACGGGTGTACGTTGATGGGAAATGTTACAATGCTATTGTGCGCAGCAACCCGGACGGCTGTGGCAAGCGCGGACCCGTCGATGCCATACCGTTTGCCTAGCGCGTCTGTCAAGACAACCTTTCTTGCTATGAGACGCGAGGTTTCAGACAACTGAGGCTGCTGCCTCTGCTCTGGTCGGGACTTTGTCGGGACATTGGCTCGGCTTTTCAGGAGCGCCCCCTGAGTCCGTACGTACCTGATGGGTGTTCCGAATCAATGTGCCACCGACAAGTCTTTTGGGACAGGGGGAGGAGTCTGAAGCTTAGCAAGTGCTTCGCATCCTCGGCTGCCGCTTGCCTCTCAACTGCAACAACGTCCTGCCAGATGGCTCTTCCTTTTGATCTTCTCGGGTGGGGTATCAGCTGAGCCGCCGGCCGAGCGGAGAGACCCAGGTTCTTAAGTGAGGAGATGAGGCACAAGTAGTAATGTAGTACTGAAGACGGTCTGGTTCGAGATCGACGTTGCAATTGCATGGTTGAAGCCGAGGTGGTAGGAATATCTAGGGCAGCCCTTTTGCTTTGACCTCGGGTGTAGGGGAGGGGGGACACAGACAGCTCATGCTATATTGATGATTTCTTTTCTAGTTATGCCAGCACTGATTGCACGTTCTGGTACCGACACGCGTAGAGACTGGGAAGCAACGGAATAGACAAAACAGCCTGACTGACATGACAGTATGTACCACGGCTAACTGCCATGATCACCTCTGACCTTTTCAACTTCTTCTCCTTATACTCGCCCAGGACTTTTCAACCACGGGTCTAGTTACAAAACATAGAAAGAAAGACCTGAAGAATGCGAAACTAATACCACACAAATCTTTCCTTGCTGGAGTAAAGGTGCTCTTAAGTGACACCTCACCATCTAACCCTGGGCCTACACAATCCAGCAATGAGCAAACCAAGAAGCTCGAGCACCAAACAAGACGACCCACATCACGAACCTTTAATACATCAAATCAATAAGACAAACGCATCTTTGCATTCGAACAATACCCCGTAATCGTTGTTTGGTATCATGGTGATCAAAAGAGAAAAAGTCAAGAAAAAATAAAGTAGCTGGTGCTTGTACATTATTCTCATTCTCCCCAACCGCCTTCCATGTCTTTCCCGCCTCGACGAAGACTCCATTGATGTTGTGGCATTCCTGTATCCCCGGTATCGTGTTTCCATCCCTGGAACAGGTCTTGCTTCTCGGAAGAGAGAGCACCGATCATGAACATAAAAAAAAAAAAAACCGTAAAGTCTTGTTTCAAGGGTGTGTTGTTGTTGTTGTTGTTGTTGTTGTTGTTGTTGTTGGTGTTGTTATTGTTGTTATAGCATGCGTGCGTGTTGTAGCATGGAAGCAGCAGCGACTGACTCCTTTGCATAGATTCTATGCAAGAAGTCTCCTCAAAACGCCCGCTCCCACTTGTTGCCTTTGTGTAACGAATGAATGAGAGAGCCAGAACTTTGAATGAAGCGGACGATTTGCTCATTCTAAGTAAAGTCAAATTGTCGGTGGTGGCCAAGCATCCATTATGATACGAGTCGTTGGTTTCGTATGCCATAAAAACAGAGAGATACAATTTTGAAAATAATGGCCAGGGGTGCCGAGTTAACAGGATACGCTGCATAACTCCGCGCATACCCTGGACGCCTAGTCATCAAGCTTGAACATACGCCTGAGCGTGCCAAACTTCTTCTTCTTCTTGCCCGAGGGGTCTAGTTGGACGCTCCCCTCTGGATCCTCGTGGTACCCCGAGGTGAGCACCTGGTTAGTGCTCCGGCGCTTCATAAACGTCGGCCTGGACGCGTCCATGGGCTTGTTGTTATCAGCCGTCATCGGCCGCTTCTCCTCGTCAAAAGTCTCCTCGACGAGCGGCCAGTTCTCCATGGGTAGCTTCTGGAGCTTCGACCCGTTTGTGCCACGGAGGGCCGAAATTTCAGAGGCGCTGCGCTCGAGTTTCGTGTCCATCCGGGCACCGCTCTCGCTGGCGACGGGTCGGGAGATCTTCCCGGCGTCAGAGTCCTTTCTGCGCCGAAGTATAGAGAGGAAGCTACCTCTGCGCTCGTGATTAGGCCGGGTTCCGACAGCAGGGGTCGTGGATGACTCCATAAGTGCTCCGCGGGGAGAACCAGACTGTTGCAAACCATGACCATCCGACTGAGACTTCACTAAGCGGCCACTAGCGCTAGAGATCTTTCTCGGAGATAGTTTGGGCTTTTGTAGAACCGGCAGCGGTGACGTCTCCTCGTCGCTACTGTCAGGCAAGTCCGGAGACTCCTCCGCCTTCCCATCGCGTCGCGGGGAGGGAACCTTCATTGCAGCTGCCGCAGCGGAGCTCGATGCGCGCATGCTCTTTGGCACGTTGTGCGAGGCGGACGCGTGCGCCGGTTTTTCTTCTTCATCGCTTGAATCGACAAACCGGCTCCGGAATCCAGAAGGCCCGGCTTCTTCCTCGTCGCTAGAGTCGCCAAAGCGGCTCTTTCCAGCTTTTCCAGTCACTGTTTTGGAAGACGACTTGCCGAAAGAGGGCAGACGCATGCGACGCGTACTTCCGTCACTCGAATCGCTTCGCAGCGTGCCCCGCATAGTCGTACGATTGCCCATACTGATCGGCGGCTGAGATGGCGAAGCGGGAGGTGACATTGACCGGAGGCTGAAGCGCGAGTTCCTACCAGCTGCCGCCTGCTCGGCCTCTGCATTGGCCCGCATCGATTTTCGGAAACCGAATCCTTCCTGCTTTGGCCGAGCCCGTCGGAAACTGGTCTCGCTGGAATCAGATGCTCGTCGGCGACTTGTTGACTGCATCGTTGCCTGCATAGCTTTCGCCATCTCAACGCTCGACATGGTGCTGTCCATAGAGAGGTGCTTAGAGCGAGCATTCTGGCTAGCCGATGTTGCCGGGTTTGCCCGTTGCTGGGGTACAGACCTGGCTTGAGACGAGCCATTCTGTCTCATAGACTTCCTCATGCCTCCTGGAGCCGCAGGCTGTCCTTGGTGGGAGCCCCGAGGAGCTTGGTTCTCTGATCGCATCGTCTTCCGCATGCTAGTGTTCATAGCCGTGGACGGCTGGATCGGCGTGCCGCGCATCGTCTTCTGGAGTGTTCCATTCGCCGACGCAGTCTCTTGACCCTGCCGTCCTCGCATAATCTTCCGCATGACGATTGGAGGCTCTGCTTCGTCTTCGTCATCGACGGCTTTAGTCCCAGGTTGGATTTGGTAAACACGCTCTGGGTTGGTAGACGCCTGCTGCTGTTCAACTGGGTCGCTCTTCCGGACAGACTTCTTCCTCTTGGGCTTCACGGGCTGGACTACCTCTTCGAGGTCGGCTTCGGCCCCGGCTTCCTCGAATGCTTCTTGTTCAAGCTGCTTCCGCTTGTCACTTGTCAAACCCTTCCAGTAGAGCTTAGCCTTCTCCCACTCATCCTCAGGTTGTTGCGAGGTACTGGACAGCGGTGAAACGTCCGGCGCGTACTGGGTTCCGGAGGCTTCGGCGATGTCAGCAGTCTCTTGATGCGAGTTTGCCAAAGCCTTCTGGTACAGTTTCTGGGACACCTTATTAGAGACGGGTGTTGCGATTATGGCGTCGAGCGACATGAAACCATCCCCATCAATATCTGAGAGGTCTTCGTAGGCGTCGCTGTAGATGCTATCACCCTCGGAAGCAGATTCTTCGATGGAGGCTGGATGAGGGATAGATTTTGTGGGAGATTTGGCTGCGCCATTGGATACGGCAGTCGACATCAGCTGATCTTCCTTCTTCACCTCCGTGGAAGACTCAGCGCGAGTGTGCGGGACGTTGTCTTCGCTGTCGTCATTTGGGAACCCTCCCGGAACGTCAAAGTAACTTGGGCCTGACAAGCTCGCCGGATCATTGCTAGCAGCCTCCCTAGGGGTTGGTGTTGGCTGAATGACGGATATAAAAGGGACGGATTCCACTTGACGCTCAGTGTTGTTCTCGTGAACAGGAGCTGTTGTATACTGCGCATGGTTGGCCAAATCAGGATGGTCTGCAATGATCTCCTCTTTGACTTGCGCAGGAGGCAAAGTCGGCGCGGGCTCCTGGACAACCTCCGAATCTTGGAAAACTTCCACCTCACCCTCGTCTTCCGAGCTTGTGTTGCTGGGGGAATAATACCCGCTGCCTTCCATCGACGTGACCACGGGTGGCAATGGCTCTCTGAACCTCGATATGTTTGCAGGGTTTCTAGCCGTCTGCTCTTGAAGATGAAGAATCGCGCCGACATTGTGATCGTTGGACTGTCCAACTGGGTTTGAACGGTCTGGTGTGCGTTCCGGTGTATCCGGCCCAGACAGTGTAGGAGATTCGGTCGGCCGAACGAGGGGCCGTTCCTCCTCACTGTCCCGCGGCATCTTCTCACGAACGCTTCCAAACGTGGGTAAAGCCGGTCGTGGCTGCATGACTTCGTCTTCATCCAGAGCAACAGCATCTTTTTTCCGGCTTCTGCCCAGATGGTTGTACCAATGCCGCTTCGTATATTGGGGACTCAGAGGAAGAGGCGGATCGAGCTCGGGCTTCGCGGCTGATTGCCCTACGACCTTGGTATTCTCGTCATCAAAGCTGACCCGCACGCCCTTTTTGCGTGGCATTGGCGCCTCCACTGCGGTGGCCTCGCTGCCAAACCGACTTGGGCCAGACGCTTCAGAGCCCTCATCTGAGGGTGAGGCGCCACGAGATGGACTAATTGAATGTTTCATAGCGGACTTTCGAGGGGAGACAGATCGCGGAGGGGGCTCGTGCCTGATGGCTAGTTGATCTGCGCCTAATGCAAAGCGTGCTGATCTTGCAGGACTGCTCGAGTGCGCACGTCCGTTTCTGATACTGCCATGCTGCTTAAGCTGTGCAGGACTGGGTTGCCTTTGAGACGACACGTGTGCTGGAGCTTCAACAACTGTGCTTTCGGATGACAGCGTTGGTTGCTTTGGGGGAGCTGAAGACCTCACAGGTATTGCGTCAAGAACATCGGAAATATCGTGGCGCACCGGCGGTTGCGTGGCTTCGGCCTCATCTGAATCCTCGAGATCGTCCTCCGATTCCTCCTGTACTATAGAAGGCTTCCTTCCTAGTATGGGAGCGCCTTGGCGAGGCTCTGAATGCGGAAGAATAGTAGCACCATCGCTTTTCCGAACATCCTGCACGATCGGTTGCTCTTTCTCCGGGCTGCTTGTCGATTGAACATGAGTTGCTTCTTCTTCACGCTGAGAAAGCTGTTTGGTAGTTACAGCAGGTGCTGGAGACGGTTGCCGTGGGTGCGCTAGTGCGGTTTTCGGCTGCACAGTCTCCTTAACCAGAGATTGCTTTTGCGGGTGATCTTGCTCGGGAGCCCCGGTAGGAACCCGAACTTGTGGTTTTTGCTTCAGTGCCGGTGTTGGTGTGTGTGTGGGCTCTTCAGCTGCGACCGCAGTACCTTGCACTCTACCCATCGTGCCTTTGGCCAAGTGAGAGCCGCTTCTGGACAATCCTTGCTGGTGTTTGGTCTTCTTGGCGGGCTTCTCAGCAGCATCCCGAACTTTGTGTTCGCTTACCAGCAAGTTCACTCTTGGGACCATTCTCCTGGAATTGGGGTCATACACAAGTGATTGATCGGGCGCCGTTGTGGTGCGCGACGCTACAGATTCCGTTCGGCGGGGCGAGACAAATCGCTGGCTACTTGTCATTGAAATGCTCTCGACGGTTGGTGATGCCGGGGGCGATGCGCCTGGCACCCTCGGATATGAAAAATTTATAGAAGAAGTTGGGCTTACAGCTCCCGGGCGAGACTCTGGAGAGGCGACACGCATTGGGGCATCCGACGTTCTCACGTTGGCCAAGTTGCCCTCGTGTGCGGCCCCAAACCACGATCCGGCGCCATCTTTGTTCTTCTGACTCGCTACGCGAAACGGCTGCATCTGGAGGCTCGTCGACCTCTTATGAGAAGAGCTCTGGCTCGTGATGGATCGCATGTCGTCTGGGATTGTCGGGACCGGGGGCGCATCGGCGGCAGCCATTGGGGTTCGGTGTGGCGAAGGTGAGCGGAATGTTCGTTCGGTCATGGAGCTCTGGCTAGGCGATCGCTGCAGTTCCCTCCGGGTGTCCTGACTCCGTTGCGACGAGACCGATCGGCTGCGCCTTTGCGTCCGCTTTGTTTGTACTTCGGCGACATTAATGGGCGTCGTAGGTCGGGATCGCAACGCGGCGGCGGCGGCGGCAGATGACAGAGACGAGTTGGATGCGCGTCGCGCAAAGGCTGAAGCAGCTGCAGTCGCAGCATTAGGGTTTGCGGTGGCGGCGGTCAATGGCTGAACGGCACATGGTCAGTTCTGAAGCAGAGACTCCGAGAGCGCAGGCAGCGCAAGTCGAATAAGACAGTGATCTGAAGTGGCGAAGGGTAAACATGCAGCAAGCCGATGCGATGGGAAACTATAGGCAGAATGTATCTATCAGTCGGCACAATGACAACATACCTGATTGGCCTGACGGTGCCTTCTCGAACCTCCAAACATGTTTGCTTTGGGTCCGGATATATCGATCAACGGCGCATGGCCTGAGATGGTTTCGTCGCAGGTTGCATGGGATTAAAAGTGTAGGAGCAATATGAAAGCGCAGGAAGAATAGTAAGTCAAAAGGAGACGAGGAACAAAGGCCGCAAGGGGTGGTGGAGGGAGCGGCTTGTTCGATAACACAGAGTTTGTTCTGGGGAGACCGAGAGGGTGCAAGGTGGTGGTGGTGGTGGTGGACTGGTGATGGCTTTGGGGGGGGAGAAAATGGGCGAGCTGGGGTGGGAGAGGCGGTGGATTAGAGGAACGTGGATGAGACGGGATGCGATGGGATGATGACGGAAGAGGTGAGTCGGATCCAGCCACGATGGGGGAGGGGCCCCTGCTCCGTGCACTGCTTTCATTTCACGTTTTTTCCCTCCCATTCCATTCCTGTACAAAGTATACACTAGAGGAGCAAAAGGCAGCGACAGCAGCGTCCTGCACCTGCCCAATGCACCTTACCGCTGCTGGCTGGAGGCTTCTTCTTTCTGCTGGAATCACCCTTGTTTCGGCGCTGCCGCCTTTCTGTTTTGGGACGACGCCATGCCGGGTCTGGCCCAGTGTCTCAGAGGAGGAGGGTGCCAATCCGACGGGCCCTGCTGCAAATCCAATGCCCTGTCGAGCTGGGTTGGGAGCTTGTGCTTGCTTGTAGCTGGCCCTTCCCTTGCTGGAACCTGATGTCTGAGGTGATCTACTGCATCTGCGAGGTTTTGTGAAAGCTTCGATGACCTGGCACCCTGTGTCGCGCAGGCATTGGTCCACTCCGAGAAAGACGGGAGGGGAAAGCCGGCCCAAGATGCTACTTGGGTACATCAATGCCGTCGTCATCAAGACACACCACTCCCGGCAGATACCTGTCTGTCACGTGTGTACGAGAGTAAATCGTGCCAGATATCGCAGACTGTAGCGATGGCCTGGGGGAACATGCATCAATCCGGGACATGTGTCTGTTTCCATTGTCACCTTCGTCTGCCCCCGCCCCCCTCGGGTGATCCATCTATCGTATCTGAAAGTCTCATGTCTTTAAGGACTGGTCCTATCGACGAATAATCGAGTCTCGGCCGTTTTGGTGAGGCAGCCACGGCAGCCAACCGAAGAGCCGGTCGTCTTTTTTCGCATCCAAAGCCCTGCCATGAGGCACGCGGCTCAGCCAAACGGCATGAGGTGCCACTGCGGCACCGTCTGTGGGTGTACGGATACGTCAAAGTTCCAGAGTGCCGAACCTCGTGTGGAGCAGTTGATCGACGTCTCGCAGAACCTTGGGCCTGGGGGGCTTGCAGTGGACGGGACAGGGTTGTTTCAGGCCTGCTCGACTGACAGCGAAGCTTTCCAGTCTTGTCTGTCCCCCTCTCTTTGGCTCTAGGCCTCTCCATGATCCGTCTCACTCCCACCTCGGGGCATTTTCTAATGGCAATCTATCATGATTTGGAACCCTCCGGCGCAACCCGCAATCGGCTTACGCGGAGCGACACTAGCGGATGGGAAGCCCAGAAGCTTGATTTGTCTATCTCTCCCTCTCTTTGCCTTGGATGGGCCGTGAAAAACGAAGCTTTGAGACAGATTGACTTCGTAGACGTTCACGATGCGGCGTAGCCCTCCGAAATTAACCCTTAGACCCCAATGTCACCCACAACAAACAGCTCCATCGGCCCCAAACACCAAGTCGACTTCCAAGGTCAATGCATGCTCCGCCAGCCGCACTGATCGGTTACATAGAAACGGAAGGAACGGAATCTCCTCAGGTAGCTGCCTGATTCCCAGTAATCACGGAAGACCAGCATTTCCGGCCGGATAGCGCGGTCAGAGTCTGCGGTAGCGCTGCCTCCGGTCTTTACGCTGCGGCCCCCCGCCGGTAGGCAACGCTACCTGAGCTTGCTCTCATGATTATTTTTAAGCCCAAACGAGATGGACATCACTGTATTGGAAAGCCTCTGTTCCAAATGTCTGCTTGTCTTCTCTGTGACCAGCCACGGCGCAAACAAGCCGCATTTCAAGTATCGGGAGTGCGGCGGACCAAGGTGAGCCGCAGACCTCCGAACGATAGCGGGGCATGGCCCCTTCAACAACCCGCTTAATAAGGCAGTGTTCTGTAACGAGTCGTTAGCTTAGGGTCGGGTTGGAGGTGGCTAGACCAGTCGCTGGTCAGTGCAGCACCTTGTGACGTCATCCTTGGTAAGTGCGTCTAGCTGAGGGCCTTTACCAGTGACATTGGAGGCTTAGGTACACTAGAGAAGTCTCTAAAGACGGTCGCAAACAATAAGAAGTAGCTCAGGTAAGGGCGGTCAATTCTGCAGGTGGAGACCTGTTGTAGTTTAGGGGCAGGCCGTGTTTGTTTTATCTTTGACAAAAAATCCTCCGCGTGGCGTTCATCAACCTCTCCTGGGCCTCAAAAGTCTAGATTTGGCCGAATCGGTTTCCACCCTCGCCCTAACATTCCAATCCGCCCTCTAGAGCTTTCCCCGACGACAGCAGCAGCATGAGCCGAACTCTTCGCGCGATGGCCCCCTGGGAGGACATGGGCAACGCTTGGTGCATTCAGTCATTGATGGCTTAGAACTCGAACTCGAACTCTCAGAGACGAGCCTTGCTTTATTTTTGTGCTTTCGGTTGTTTATTTTTGTTAACAGCGAGGGTGCTGGTTGATGATAGAAATGGTATTGACGGCGGGGGTGTATTTCCAAGGGTTGGCTTAAGCGGGTTTTGTCCAGACCGTGTTGATGGATCGCGATAGTTCCAAAGACATCAAGTAATGTCCAAGTGTGTTGGTGTTTCCTGCGCCTGCCAAGCAACCAATGTTCAGGTTCCAATGCTTATAATTATAATCCCAGAACTGTCTTGGCGAATCAATGTCGTAATGGGTATAATGAAGTATGGGTATGTGAAGGAGGCCACGGGCGGTTATCTGTATCACGATCCTGCGCACCCAAGAAAGCCCGCAAGTGGACCTCTTCAGTCGACAGCCTCGCCGGGATCATCCACCTCATTCTGGTCTCCGCCACAGTCGCTGCAGGTCGTATGTGGGCAAGTACACTCTTGGTCTGGATCGTCGCTGAGCAGCATCGGCGGATCGTCTTGGGAATAAGTGTCTTCGAAGTCTTCGTCGTTGTGATAGCCGCCATTAGCATAGTCATCGAGATAGTCGTCGCCATGACTGGAATTATCCGCGCCGGGACCCATGGGAGCATGATTGCCTTGCTCCTCGGAGTGATTCTGAGGTGATGCCGTCTTGGCAGGTGACTTGGCAGGTTTCTTGCCCTTCCGACTCTTGGCCTTGGCTTTCTCCAAAAGTCGCTTCCGCTCTACTTCTTTGCGACGGGCTTTTCTGTCCTTGATCTCGTATTGCCGAATCAAGGCGTGAGGAGGCTCGCCAAAGATCCTCTCGTATTCGCAAAACTCGCAAATCCACATATCCTCAACCTTGGGTGGGTTGCTGTAGTATCTCTCCTCGGCTTCGCGGCGACGGGTCTTGGCTGCCACTCGAAGGCCCTTCTCGGCGCGCTGGCGGCTCTTCTTCTTCGGCTGGGAAGCTCCTTTACCAGTTGGCGCAGGATCGCATGAGCCAGCATCTGCGCTCGCAGCGTCTGGCGCAGTTTGTGTCGCCATCGAGGCGTGTCTGGTCTGTCTGGGATATCCCGGGTGGGAAGTCGCAGGATCAGTTCCCGGCCAATGAGGCTTTGGGACTGGGGAATCGCAAGTGAAAGTGAATTGAGTGGCGGTAGGGCTAGATTTGACGCTGGAGGGTTGCTGATGAAGGAGGCTCACGTTTTCTTGCCCTGGAGCTGAAAGGACCTTTTCTGCATTAGCGATGGCACTGGATATGATGCCGGGGTTTTCGTCTGTAGATGTAGGAATTAGCGGCGCATCCCAAAACTGCAGTTAGCTGTGGTAAAAGGCAAAAAGCGAAAACACTGCGGTTGCTGTGAGAGAAGTTGAGAGGGAGCCAGGTAGCCACTGTTTGTAGTCGTTGGCTTGGCTGCCGGCATTGGGAATCAAAGGGTGCAGGCGCAACCTGCTGAGGTACGCCTGCCATTCCTCCTTTCACCGAAAGCAATCGCCCTTGTCGTCAAGCACTGTAGGCTCCCACAAGGTTTCCTCCGCCTCTCCCACCTGATTCAGAGGAAGGTCTTTAACACGCAGGTAACAGACGTCAAGACTTACTTGGTGTGGCCCATTGAGGCGGCCGGATCTTAGCTCCCCTGCCAACCCAGTTGTTTGTAGCGTCGGACAAAGCTCTGAGAGGGCTTCTACCATTTCTTGATCTTCCAAATCTGCCTCTTCCCGGTCCTGAGATGCCTTGGTTGTTTCCGACAAAGCTTCCAGCCCCATAGTAAGACGGTGATATCGATCCTGCGAGGTCACCATGGTCGTTTGACGGAGACGTTATTGTTGACACGCCTATAGAGTTGATGTCGCCCAAAGAGTGTACTCCAGAGAGCGCCGAGTCTCCGGCAGTCGGAATCTTCCTTTTCTTCTTGTTGTTGGTATTCTCAAACGATTCGTACCCATCCGCAGAAGATGTTGTCGAAGGCGGCGGCTGAGGGCTAGGGTGCTTAGAGTGTTCCGGCTTCGGAGGCATAGTTGAGATGCGGTTCAAAATCTCTGGATGCGAACGCCGAACGACTTTACTGCTGCTTAGCGCCGATTCATCCTCGTCACTCTCTCCGGTCGCCGGGTTCCCTCTAGGCCCTCGTTCATAACCCCCAGCACCTCGGCACGCACCATTCAGACCTCCTGTCCTCAAGGGCATCTCATCTCGCACGATATTTGGGTAGTAGAAAAGAGGGCTGTTGTTGTGATTCGCAGGGGGGTACTCGATAGAGTCCGCCACCTCAGGGGAAAGGCGTTCCCTCAAGCGACGCTTCGGCAAGGGACGAATCGGCCTCTGCGGGAATAGAGAGGAGACGCTTTCGGGAGACATTGTTCGATTATGACCTGCTTCCGCATAAGAACCATCGAGGTTAGCAAGCTTCTCGGTCGAATGGTAGAGCCTCAGGCCGGTGAGTTTCAAAGGCGCAAGACCTGTGCAGTCGGCCGCCACAGCCAGCTCCAACGTCTCCAGCGCCGACGAAGCAGCGCCTGACATTCGGCGGAGGACAACAGTGGCAGCGCTTTTCGAAAGCAGTGGTCGAGAAGGTGGATATGGCAAGGTGGTGGCGGGAGTTGAAATTGGAGGAGAGCGACGCATACCCATAACAACTCATGCTACAAGCCATCCAAAGCAGGCCAACGCGGACAGGACGATTCACGTTACGGAGCTGGAGGCTGCTAGCAGTGCAGGGGGCCGTTCTTGTTTTGCTACAGCAAAAGGCTCTCGGTCGGTGGGTTGGGGGGTTCGAGAGAGGGGGGGAATAGATCCGTATTAAATGCGGGAGGAGCTCGTAACCCTTGATTCCTGAGTTTGCCCAACCATCAGCGTATGTCCGCAACAGAGAGCTGGCCCAACCACTAGCCAGACAAACACGTCCTGCATGTCCAAACAGGTCCGTTCGATCACATCCTCCTCTCCTTGAACAAGTCAAGGGAGTGCTGCGCAACAAGCCTCAGGTAAAGTAGGAGCGGTTCTCTGCCTGTTCGGCAGAAGAGGGGAGCGGGCATACCAACTCGGTCCACCAGAATTCGGCCGGGTTTGCTCCGCGTTCGACTTTGGGCACACAGGAGCTAGAACAAGCAAAGTGTGCAGTCAGGCGAAAGACGTCGTTCAGGTGCGATGCAAAGGCGACAGCAAGGCCGATCGAGCTCTGGACGGATTGTGGGAAAGCCAATGTTTGAATCGAATTCCCCAGCTTTGATTGCTAATGACAGCATTTGATAATGTCTAGTGTGTGATTAGGAGACGTAGGTCAACCAGGGCCGCTCGAAACGCATTAGATAAGCAGGCCAGGGCTCCGCTGCGGATAGACTGCCTGGGGGGGGGAGGTTGGGGGGGTAAGTTTTTTAAGGTAGGTATCCGTAGGTAGGTAGTGGAATCCAGTGGTGACTTGGACTGGCCAGGAACCCAAAGCTCGAGGCGAGGGTGACGAGGGAGCGACGGAGCACAGAAGGGTTAAAGTGGGAAGAGATGCACACTGTGTGCTGTGCAGAAGTGACTCGCCGCAGAATGGAGAGACAGCGGGAGCGGGCGGTAAATTGGCTTCAAGATTAGACGAGCACCGTTGGCACGGGAAAATCATGGACTGTAGCTTTGGGCGGGGGACCTGTGCTTGGGAGATGCAACGATGGTGGGCTCGGAAAAAAATCCCTGGTGCTGCTCGATCAACTGGTCCCAGATACACCGATTTTCCGCCTTTTTGAAGGGCACTTTGTGGGAGAAGCACAGTGCCACCCAAAGTCGCTAGTACACAGACTGTCATCGCCATGGTTTTTCCGATGAGGCACAGCACAACACAATTCCCATCCCACCATGTTCCGGGATCCCTTCTTTTTTTATTGTGCAGGGACTTATGCAGCACAATCACCTCCGTAGCCATTGGCAGCACCTGGCCCCAGCCCCGCAAAGCTGCTCTTTTCCCTGGGTGCGTTGCGCAGAGGGCAGCGGCAGCTCCTGCACGCCAGAGCGAAAGAGGCGCCGCACCACACTTAACAAGCCCGAAGCGTGCGGTGCTGCTCCAGTCGCTGCTCCAGTCTGTCGCCCGCCGGTTTCCTTCACCCAGAGAACCATTCTCCCAGGGCGCACTCCTGCTCTAAACCTTTTCCACCTCCACACGCCGGCTCCTCTCTCTCCTCCTCCTCTCTCTATTGACCTGTCACGACATGAATTTACCTTGCCCTCGATTGTCAGGCATGCGAACAGTTCGATCCCCTCAAAAGTCTTGCTGGAGTACCCGAGTCCTCCCTTCTCTCTAGCCCGACTTGCGAGTCGCGCCCATTTCTTGCTCCTCGCTCGCCCGACTGCCATCCCACCACAACCACAACAACCCACCCGACCTGCTCTCTGCCCACTCTCGTTACCATTCTTTCCCCTCGCCCCGATACCCCAATTCTACTCTCTGCCTTCTGGCTTCACCCTTGCGACAGCGAGATCTTGTACTGCCTCAGTCACACGCCTCCGCCGACTCTTCCTCTCCTCCTCGCTCTTCCGAACTCTTCCTCGTCCTCCCCCTCTCTCCGCCGTCCTCTTACGCTGCCTCAATGGCACCCCCCTCTCCTCGACGTTCTTCACGAGCCCGAGGCAACACCGTCTCTCAATCACAGCAATCCTCGACAACATCGAGTCTTTCGAGTCGCGGCGAGCGAACAACCAGATCCCTCAACAAGACCTCTTCTGCCAAGTCCACCCCGAGCGCCTCGCTATCTTCGGAGCCACCCGAAGACCTTGAGGACGCCCTCCCCTCGCGGCGCCGTACCCGCGCTCAAGAAGACACCCGCGACAAGCCTCGGGTCGACCCCTACGATATGGCCACCGGCAGTGACGACGTCCAGGAGGACGACGAGTCAGTACGCTGCGTCTGTGGTTTCGACGAATACCCGGGACCTCCGCCCTTCGAAGAGGACACCAAGCACGGGAAGCATAACCCAGAGGCAGATTTCTTTGCCAGCATCGAGTTGTCTGATGAGGTCTCTGGTCTATTTGTCCAGTGTGACGTCTGCAAAGTCTGGCAACATGGCGCCTGCGTCGGCATTTTCACCGAGGAGAGCTCTCCTGATGAATATTTTTGCGAAAAGTGTCGCAAGGATTTACATAAGATTCACTCAGCAACCAACGGGTAAGCAATCCACAATTCCACCCAGAAGCTCTCAGTGCCTTGTCGCCCACAACGCTGCTATTGACCTGAAAGTGCCGGTCGGCGGCAAGATCACTGGAGAACATGGACCTGAATGCGGCGAGGCTCAATCAACGACGTCTCTAGCGCTTTTACAATGCTAACTTTGTCTCATTCTGTAGACAACGATATTCGAATTACTTGCCACTTAACCGCCCGTCCCGCGCGACATCCCGGGCCGCGTCCTTGGTCAAGGACGGCACCAAGTCGCCCAAGGAAGCAGGCAAGAATGGGGGCCGCGCTTCGTCTGCTACTCAGGCCTCGAAGCGAAGGTCGACCATGAACAGCCGGGATGCCGCATACGATGAGGATGAACAATTGCGACGGGCCATCGAGGCCAGCAAAGAAGAGACGGTTTCGGAGCCTACAGATACCACGTCAAGACGAACGAAGCGAGGTCGCAGTGACAGCATAGAGTGAGTACCGAAAGGTCCCCTGGACTGGCTTTCACTAATAGTAGTAGAAATTTGGCAAGTCTGAAGAGACAGCGTACCAGCTCGCCATCAATGTCGCCGCCTCCGGAGAAGACCGAAGCCATTGAAGACGAAACAGATGAGGAAAACAACGGTCGAAGTGGGCAATCGAAGAAGCCTCGCGGTGCTCGTACGCAGCGTGAAAAGTCGGACCGAGAAGAGCGCGACCGCCAGCGGGCAGAAGCAGCCAATCGACGGAAGGGTCGTGCAGATCGTAGGAGGGCCGAGGGTACGACTCCCCTCAACCCGGGTAAGGAATCTGAAGCTCACGTGGGCGCAGAATCGGATCCGTCAGAAGAGGTCCCCCTCGCGACAGCTCGACCTGCTGTCAAACCAAGCACCGAGCCTGCGGTGCCTGTTGAGGCGCCCCCGTCCTCTGCCCCGACCCCAGACACTCCGCCTGCGAATCAGGCACCGGTCGGAAGCTCACACAAGAAAACAAGTCGTAACAACCAGAAGAGAGGCAAGGGTCGAAATCAGTACACGAAAGACCGCGACGACAACGAAGACACACCAGCAAGGTCAATGTCTAGAGATATTGGACGGAATCATGACGACCACACTGGCGCTGGTATAAACAAACACTCCCATTCGGATCATCCGAAGCACACCAGGACAAAGGCAAACAGCGCCCACAGCAAAGTATCAATGAACGACATGAAACGTAGAGTTTCAGCGTTCCTCGACTTCATTTCCAAGACACAAGTGGAATTGGCCGGTGAGGCACTACCGGGATCTAGGAGTAGCCAAAACAGCTCTCAACAACAAAGTCCGCGCGCAACGGCTGCGCCAGATGCACCAAAAATTAGCGTCAACGGCGACTCCGCAGTATCAAAGAACTCGCCTATCGGCACTGCGACAGCTGACGAAAATGGACCTGAGTCGAAAGACTTCAAGGCCCTGAATTGTGTGGAGATGATGGATGCCCTCACTCGAGACCTCCTGCGATGGCAGAATCAATTTGCGTCTTAAGCAAGGTCTTGTTGGCCGTGGCTGGCCATCTAAACAAGCGAATGGTCGCTCATTTAAAGCCGAATGGTTGCTTTCGTTTCGGAGTATGATATCAAAGCCTGCCCCCAACGGCATTTCACGGCTCTACACGGTTTGATATTTTGCGGCGTTTGGTCTCTTTGGGGTATCGAAAATACTATCGGAGCAAAAGGCTTGAAGAAAGGCCATTTATGAGTCGTTGTCCATGTACGCACTGACCGTGCGGTCTTACTGTCAGTTCATAATGTCAGGTTCCAGGAGAATTGTGGGATACCCGGACGCTTGCGAGTCTCCAAGATTGCGGGCGACGTTATTAGTGATGCACCCAAGTTGAGTTGAAGTTGGTCCTTGTCCGGAATAATTTCGAACCGATCTACTCATTTTCTTTTTTGAAGGATAAGGTGTACAAAATTACTCTCTTACGAGACAACTCGTTATTTTTACATGTATTTGATATAGAGTGTGGGGTATCTTTCTGTAATTCTCACACGAACAATCTACTGCTACTCCTTCTTGCCCTAAACTGCTTTAGTCTTGTTCATTGCTCGCTCTTTCCTTGCTTCCTTCTCTTTCCTTCGTGCCTGGTTCATGCTTAGCGGGCCTTGTCCCTCCCTCGCCAACTCCTTCTCCTTGAATGCTTCGTCATTGATGCCATCGAGCACAAACTTGCCCAGGTTCCCGACCCTCCACTGCTTGACAATCCAGTCGGCCGCGCTGTCCGCGTTTGCCTCTCCGCCGCTCTTGAGCTTCCCCGTTCTGCGGGCAACTCCAAGGAGGAACTCATTAACCTCGTTCGTGGGCTCGCAATATTTGGCGTACGCGCTCGGGTCGGAGAGGTTGAGCCGGTATAGGAGGTAGTCGGCGAGGATCTCCATGGGGATGCGATCGTCCTTTACGGAGCCCGCGAGCGCGAGCTTGACCATGCTCTCGGCCTCGGACACAAAGGGCATGAAGACGCCCGGGGTGTCGAGCACAAAGACGCCCTCGCCGAGACCCACGCCGCCGTCGCTCTCGGCGTCGAGGATGCGCACCGGCGACGATAGCTTGCGCGTCACGCCGGGCTGGGCGCCGACTTTGGCGACGTTGGGCTTCTTGTGCATGCCGTGCACGCGAAGCTTGTTGAGGAGCGTGCTCTTGCCGACGTTGGGCATGCCGACGACCAGCGCGCGCATGCCCGTAAGGCTGTCGACCGAGTGCGCGACGGCTCTGATCTCGGAGAGGAGCTGCTTCGTGGTCGAGGGGTCGTCCTTGCGCCAGAAGACGACGCGCTGTGGCGTGCCGCCGACGGGGGAGCGGCCGCTGTGGAAGCGTCGTAGGCTTTGCTCTACCGAGGCGGGGCTGTCGGTGCCGAGGTCTCGGTGGGTGTAGACGACGATGCGTTCGCGGCCGGCGATGGCGCGGTCGAGAACGGGGTTCCAGCTCGTGAGGGGGACGCGGTAGTCGCGGCACTCCAGGACCAGACCGACATCGGATAAGCGGTTGGAGATTTCGCGGAGTGCCGCGTGGTGGTGACCTAGGTAGTAGGAGCGGGGGATGGACTCGGAGACGTCGAAGCGGAGGCGGGGCACGAAGGCGCCCCCCCGGCGCGCGGCTGTCGGTAGCATCGTCTTGTCGAGGTAATTATGGGGGAGAGGTTTGGAAGTTTGGACGGGCCTGGCTCAACTGTTGGGTGCCCTGTAGTAAGGATCCGTCTCCAGCGGTCACCTGTTCATTGTTGTGTGGCCAATTGACTCCCTGGTGAGTAGCACTTTGGGAGGTCTGGCGCTGATGAGGCAGGTAATTACGGGAGATTGAAAGTTGCCGGGTCGAAATTTCTTCAGCCTGGTAGCTATTGCCCGATAGCCTCGCGGCGTCGCATCTTCTGATTGGCTGAATGAGAAGAAGATCCCTGAAATGGGAGGGGCAATCTGCGGCCCCAACATCGACACATGACGTCAGCTGTCAAGCTATCCTGGTCTGGGCCGTGCGTACCTTGGCGCCAGCGCAAGATAGCTGTGGGGCTAAACTTGCCAAGACTGGCCAATGAGCACGTGGGGAACGGCGGAAAGTCGATTTGTCGAAACGGGGCCCGAACCTACTCTTTTTTTAGGAAGCCCTGGAAAGCTGTTCGAGTCAAGGGAATCCATGGACCTTGGGCTGCAAGATGGGGTGTTGGGATGGGAGAAGTGCCTTAAGGAGTGGTGGTGTTAGAGTAATCCTTTGCCGTTTAACCGTCTGGCTTTTATGGAGTGCTTCTCGTCTCCTTCGTTTGCAGCGTTTGGTTAACATCTCCTCGTCCTTCGAGATATTGTTTTTGATCACCTTCATGTTGTGTAGGCCGACGCAACACTTTTCATTCTCTTTGCCTGACCACTAGGCCGCCATTTCTCGTATATTACATGCTGTATTCAGGTTCTTTTTGCGGTCAAACTCGTGAAACCACTCCCACATGCCACCAGGTCTAACGCCTGCGGGGCCTGATAATGACCGCGGACCGCATCCGGCCACATTACCCAGAGCTCAGGACGATGTCATAACACCGGTCCGCGAGTCGCCCGGCCTCACCAGCGACCGGGCAGAGAGGAGGTCTACCCAAAAGGCAGAAGATCGGGAAAGAGTTTCCGTCGATAATACAGGCACTGAAGGGCGCAATGGACGTAGCAGAGACGACGGCACCAGCAGCAGGTGGCGGGGCTATGTCAGAAGGGACGGCAAGTTGAGGCCGTTCCGGTTGCTGAAGGAGGATTTTGGCAACTTCAAGCTGCGGTATCTTTCTGATTGGACCGTGTTCAACCAGCTTGTCCTGGCGAGTGCGGTGTACGTCTTCTTCACAAACATCTTGCCTGGCATCACGTTTGCGAGCGATTTGTATGTCCTGACTGGGGAGTCGTGGGGCACAATTGAGGTGGTGTTCAGTACCGGGCTTTGCGGCATCATTTTTGCCTTGTGAGTAGATCTTTTAGTCTGTGGGTATTGCTTTGCCCGGCATGGCTCTAACATGGTTTACCAGGTTCTCGGCTCAACCTTTGACGATTCTTGGTGTTACGGGGCCGTTTTCGGTATTGGCAGAGAACATTTACACATTATGCGAGAACTCCTTCAAGGTATTGTGATTTGCCTACCTCTGAGACTTTGGCAGTATCAACAGTTGACTCTGGCAGATACCCTTCCTACCTTTCATGGCCTGGTCTCTGATACACTCCGGCTGGATGCACTTCCTCCTGGCCATATTCAACGCCCACGACTACACCATGCAATACGTCACCGACTTCAGCGCCGATATCTTCTCCCTCCTCAACAGCGTCATCTACTTCCACAAGGCCATCAGGGAGCTCCAGCGCACAAAGGCAGCCGTCTCGCTCGCGGCGTTTCTCTACTCCATCATCGGCGCGGCGGGGACCTGTCTCCTCGCCATCTTTTTGTCGACAGCGGTGTCGTGGAAACCACTGTTTCACAGGTACGTCCGCATGGGCCTGACCGAGTACGCCGCCGCCATCTCCATCATCTTCTTCATCGGCATGCCGTACGTCGGCGACCTGGCGACCCTCGACCACAACAGGCTTGAGGTCTCCAAGTCGTTCCGGCCGTCGTCTCCGAGCCGGGAGTACTTTTTTATCGAGTTCTGGAAACTGCCCATTGGCTGGATCTTCATCGCCATTATCCCGGGCATCATCATCACCGTTCTCTTCTACTTTGACCACGAGATTAGCAGCATCATCTGCACGGCCAAGCGGTACGGGACCCAGAAGCCGGGTGGTTACGCGTGGGACGTCATGCTCCTGGGCATCACGACGATGATGTGCGGCATCCTCGGCATCCCGCCCGCCAACGGCCTCCTCCCGCAAGCGCCGCTCCACTCAGAGTCCCTGATGTACACCGTCTACGATGACCCGCCGCCCACCGACGACTCCGAGGGGCCCGGCGAGGGTCCCCCCGCGAAGCCCGTACAGCGCGTACACGAGCAGCGGTACTCGGCCTTCATCCAGGCGGCGGGCATCCTGCTCTTTGTCTCGCCGCCCTTCCAGCACGTCTTGGGCTTCACGCCGACCTCGGTCCTCGCGGGCCTGTTCATGTTCATGGGCTTCCAATCGCTGTCTGTGAACCCGATCCTGACGAGGATCTGGCAGCTCCTGACCCCCATCTCGGAGCTTCCCGATCTGCCCCACGGCGCGAGCTGGCTCGGGATCCATTTCTACACGCTCGCGCAGATCGTCCTCACGGGTATCGTTTTTGGCGTCACGTTGACTGTCGCCGCGCCTGGGTTCCCCATCATCATTATCATTTTGGTCCCCGTACGTTTATTCTTCATGAACAGGATCTGGAGCCGGCAGACGTTGCGGTACGTCGATGGATGGGCGACTAGAGAGGGCAAGCCGGAGGATGACGAGAGTGATCGGCACCGGGAGGGCTTGGTGGCCTCGAATGATATATCCAGACGGGTTCCTGATGAGGAAAAGGGTTCCAAGACGGCATAAGCGTTGTAACTATCTCTTGTTGATAGTTTAACACGATGTTGCGCTTTACCATTTTCCATACTCATGTGATTATTGACACATCGCATACAGGTCGTATGTGAACGGCGTCCCATTATGCTCATCAAATCTGTATGAACAGGCGGGGTTTCTCGATCGACAGCCACCCCCACGTCAACCGGGCACCCATCGAGTAATACCCCCAAGTTTCCAAGTTGCATCCCAATCCGACAATAACCTTTCCGAACACATATCCGAGGACGGCGCCAGATTTAGGTGCCCGTCAATTGCGACATACCTAGCCATCGCAGAGCCACTGCAGAGCCGAGCGGACGTTGGGTGGTGTTGATGCCCGCTTAAGACACCTCTGCATCAATTTTGGGTTACTTCATACCAAAGGTGTCGCACTTCCTCGTGGGCTACGATCTACTCTTCATTCAGACTTCATTCTTCATCTCAGACTCCGCAACTCCAGGCAGCCGTTATCCTGTCTTTGTCCATGGCAGGAAAATTCGCAATCGTCACCGGCGCGGGCTCAGGAGTGCCTGGGGTACGTTAGTAGCATCGCGGGCCATGCGGCGGGTATCGGGACGCCACTGTACATCGCGAGTAAGCATGGCCCTCATGGGTCCGCGAGGTTTATGGGGGGGATGAGAGATTGGTTGGGCATTCGGTGCAGTGCTGTTGCGCCGGGGGCCGTGATGGTCAGTATATTTCTCTACACTATTACCTTGCGTCTACAGAAGAAGGTTGTTGCTGACGAGAGACCGCAGACCCCAATGTGGCTGGAAGATCCGGGGAAGAAGCACATGGCATAGGGCGAGGGCAGCGAACTGTTCCTGGAAGCGCAAGAGATTACGCGGGGCATGCTTGAGCTTTGCGAGAACCCAGAGCACGGCGACGGAACGATTTTGGAGGTTAACAAGGGGGCTACGCGCGTGGTGCCTCTTTATCTTGCTGAATCGCCCAGCGGGGTGAGTGCTGTGCTACCCAGGCTGGCTGAGAACACCGAGAAGATTTGGAACAAGCTCGGGAGTGAGGGGTTGAAGGCGTAGTCTACCACGGATGACTGATCACCAGGAAGAAAGATTTCAACGCCAATACTTACTTCATTAATGCCTCCTTCACATCTCTCAACAACCTCACTTCATCAAATTTCCCAATCGGGAATGACGTAGATCGACGTACCCCAACGAGGACGGCACGATGGCTGCGCCTAGACGATTTGAGACATCGTTGGACGCCACAGTCTCGACCTCCGCATTTCTGCCTGGCCTTACGTCAGGAAGGAAAAGCTCATGCCGCTTCGCCTTGTGCAGCCATAGACAATTAGTCGACTCTTCAGGGTTTCGTGAGAAATATGACTCGGCCACAACGTTGAGATGGAGACGTCGATGCCCAGGCGGCCGCATCTGGAGCTATTCAATCCAGACCCTTTGAAAACCAAAGAATCCAGCTTTGCGTTATTCCAGCAGTTTCCGGTAGAGATTCGTCTTCTCATTTGGAAACATGCGTTACAGCGGCATCGCTTGATACATATCAAACTCGAGGAGGAAGAAAAAGAGCAGAGGGAAGGAGACGATGAACCCAATGTCGCTGAACGACCCGCTCTCTTCAACAGCCTGGGTCATCAATTGACTGGGGACCACTACAGGGTCATAATCGAAGCTCGAAGGCCCCTCTTACCCAATCTAATGAGGGTAAATAGAGAATCACGGGACGCCGTACTGTCGTTCTACTCAACGCAACTGCCGTGTCGTCTCAGGCAAGACAAACACAGCGAGAGGGAATATACTATCCGACTGAATCTGACTTGGGACTACCTACGAATCTCGCACAGAAAAGCGTACAGCATCTTCTTTGACTTCATCCACGATCTCCGGGCCCACGACCCCAAAGGTCGCGGTCTCCAGCACCTAGTCACAGAAGAAGACGACTACCGGGTGCCGGCCCACGACACATCACCCAAGCGCACCTTTGTCGAAGGCCGCGCACTAGAAGCCTTCAGAGCCACCGCCGCAAAGGATCTCCAGAGCCTCTGGTTCAAGTGCACGCCTCGCGGCGCGCGCGCCCTCAGCGTGCTGGACTGGATGCGCGCCCACGTCTTCAACTACGGCGTCCCCGTGTTCCCGAGCTTCACCTTTTTCGAACCGCCCCTACCGGACCCGCGGGACGGAATCTCGCGGGATCTCCAAAAGATTGGTGGTAGCGGGTGCGATCCGAGGGAGGCGCCCCTCGGCTGGCGGATGCTCCTGCGCGACGTCGATTTACGGCCCGAGGATATGGAGAAGGAGAAAGGCAACCGAAATTTGGACGTCCGCATCATGTACGCCTCGGGTGAAGAAGAAGGTATCCGCAGCCGCAGAGACGCGGCGAGGGTCCTTCACGAAGAGGACTTTCGGTGGCTCGAGCTGCAGTGGTGGTTTCACGGGTGGGACTTGCCCGCGGGCGGAGGACGTGGCGGCGGCGATCGGCCGGCGGGCTGTTTCTCGACGGCGTCGGGCTTGCAGGCTAGGCGGCCCGAGTTTGACGGGCCCGAGGTGCTCGCTGCGGCGCCGCGACCGGCGCTCGGGTTTTGGCTGTTTCCTGTGGAGGCGTTTGGGGAGGTTCCCGAGGAGGACGAGGAGCCGAGGGGATGGTTGAAGTCGAAGTGGATATGGGATCTGAGTTCACATTGGCCGGAGCTTGCGCTGGCGGACGTATGCTGATGCTGATCTTGACAACTAGTTCAAGGTTCATTTAAACCATGCGATGTCTGAGATTACTGATAGAAAGGGAGGTTGAGACACGAACCAATCGCTGGTGAATCTCGGGGTATCGGGGGCTCACTGGAATTCTCGCCTTGATGAAGAACGCGAGTCTTGTCTACATCATTAGTATGCACAGCAATCAATCCATGTGGCTGCTTTGGCGGCCATTCCTGTTACGGGCGAGATGTGAACAGATGGAAATGACTCTGTCAACGAGCAACAGTGGCTCAAGACAATAGATGATGTTGTAAGATTTGAAACTGGTTGAAGTTGCTTCACAGATTTGATGGCCGTATTGTACAGAAAAACCCCAACTTGCGTCGTCAAAAGGGGGGAAAAGAGAAAGACAGCGTAGATGAGGTATGAAAGGCCTCCCAGTAACACTCCAGACTTGAGATCAATCCACAAGCCATTTTGCGACAGGTAACGTGATAACCACAAATGATGAGACAGATCTACATGAATCTATATCGAGTCGAAATTATGAACATTACGAATCACTGGTGCTCCTCTCCAAAAGAGAGCACTTCGTCTATATCCAACATCTTGTACGGCCCCAACTTGAAAGCGAGCGCGTCCTCTTTGTGCTCCGGCGTCCGAACAGCAGAGCAAGTCATGTAATCCGGACCCAGGGCCCTTAGGGACACATTCGCATCCTCAACCTTTGCACCCTTGAAAATGATTTCATGATCCGCGACCGCCTCGCCCTCGGCGTCAAAGGTCTCCGCGGGCGTCGGCGGCCGGAACTTTTTAAACTGCAGATCCCCCAGCCAGGGCGCAAGGAGCGCATCGCCCGTCATCTTGACGTACGCTTCCCTCAGACACCACAACGCGTAAAAGCACCGCAGCTTAAAGTCGGCCGCGGCCTCCAGCGAGGCTCCCGGTTTCAACCCCGGCGGGATCGCCGCGAGGACCTGCCACTTGAGGAAGTTGGCCTCGATGGGCGAGAGCACGTCGGCGTGGACGTCGACGAACTTGGGCCACCCTTCCTTGCTCAGCATGCCATGATCCCTGGTGCGGCGTTCCGAGGTGCAGACAACGTCCACGCCGACGTCGACGGGGCCCCTGGCGGCGACATCGTAGCCGTGGACCGCGAACATGGCGACCAGGCCCGCCTGGTGGCTCACGTTGAAGCTCAGCGGGCTGGTGCCGTCGGCGACGCGGAAGACGGGCTTGGTGCGTTCATCGCGGACGGCGGTGGCATCGTGCCAGGGGACGCCGCAGAAGCGGCTGATGGCGTAGCGTTTCAGAAGGTGCGAACCCAGGGACAGCTTCGCGTCGCGAACGTGGTAGTACTTTAGCACGGCTTTGCGCTCGTCGGCGCTGAGGAGTGCGAAAGCTCGGGATGCCTTTTGGGCGCGTTCGGTTTCGCGTCAGTTTGTTTCTCAATTCCTTCCTTCTCCTACCCAGTTTCCAGGGGCAAAGGCAGGCAGGGATGGGGACTTAAAGTGCTGTTGCAAAGAGAAGGGGGGGAGGGATGACGACTTGGGACGTGCAGTTTTGAAATGGTTCGCCGGAACATGTTTGAATAACACAGAACCGCGAAACGGGCATGGGGCAATGGGCAACGCAGATTCGATCAGGAACGGGATGCGATACGTACGGCTTGCTCGAGTTGCTTTGTTTCAGTGGCCTCCGGCCATAATTGCCGGGTATCCAGGATCCACTGTATGATAGTCGGGGCCATCTTGATCGGTGCTTTTCTGGTTGTTTCGAGGATGCTTGTCAGACTCGCAAATGCTGGTCGGTCCCCGCAGTATACCCGTCTGTCTGCTTCTCTATTGACGCAGCCTGCAGCCTCGACAAAGGTTTCCTGGAGCAGGAATTCTTTTTGGAGTCAGCAGCAATCTTTCAGCCTGCTCTGGCGCAGCTACTCTGCCCAAGGTGCGGCCCTGTCGTCGAAAGGAGGGATGAAATGTGCCTGCCAAGAAAACCAGAATAAGGTTCAAGATTGGCAACAAGCTGAAGTTGCGTCTCTTGATACGCTGTCTCCCCGCTGTCGCCGGTAGAGAAATTGACGAGACGACAGAGATCGCCGAGACGAGCGTCGTGGGTCAGCAATTGGACGACGGGGTCCGGTGAGGTAAGCGGAGTGAGGGAGCGAGCGAGTAAGCCTCCGTAAGGTAAGCTGTAATCTTCTTGGCAGACGGGCAGCCCGGCGACGAGTGACGGATCGGCAATTTGCAATCTCAAGTTTCAGACATCAGGTCATCGAGTTCTTGGGAGGATTTGCGAGTCGCTCGTAGTTTCACCGAGGGGTTTGGACCGTTGGTCGACGAGGATGAGATTGTCACAGGTTGCCGCGGGTTTTGCAGTGGGAAGGGGTAGGAAGGGGTGGAGAGGTTGAGACGTTTCCACGTCCCCTCCAAGCTGGAAACCGTCCGGGGGGGGGTTGGAGGGGCAGCAAAGAGGGGCCAGAGGGCCAAAGTGCCTACCTATCAACCTCCGCGCCTCTTCCTCTCTCTCTCGTCCCCCCGGAACAAGGCGGACCAACGCCCGCTAGCGCCCTTTTCCTGGTGAGGGGCGTCGCGGCTGCAGATCACACCGAAAGCGCGCTGCTTGACCCCTCCATTTTTGCCGCCCCAAACCTTTTCTTAACTTCAACTCCACCTCAGCACACATGGAAGTGGCATGACTTACGCCGTCTCACGCTCTCTATAAATCTGCTTCGTCCGTCCTTCGTCTCTACTGCTTTCTGCTCCTCCTTTCCTCTTCAGCGCAATTCTACTTTCGCTCACAGAATTCGCCACGTAGCCGAGTCTCTCCGCCAAACTCCTCAAAAGATTCCTGCGTTTCTTCTTTCCATTGTCTCAACCCGCCTCCCCTGTTCCGCCGCCATGGCCACCAGCCAAGCCACGACCACAAACCCACAGTCATGTTCTGACGTCGAGCAGGCCAGGAGTGCAAATTTCTTCCTTTGTTCCGCTGGCCAGGTCGTCATCCTCTTAGGAGAGGCTTGATCTGAGAAGCGTAGAGCAAACATTTTTTTCAACTTTTCGATTTTCCTGTGTACGCGGCAATGGGACGCCAGCCGAAGTCCAGTTGAGGATCAAAGACAACTTTTCAATCAACTTTTTACAACAATCCGCTGGGAGGCATCCGCACGGGCCTGAAGCGTTGATGATCCGTCCGAAGAGTCCACGCGCCGGGGAAAATGTGCGTCACAGCTACGAACACCCCGGCGCGGCTGGCCGTGGATGAAGAGAGTCCGCTGGAGAGAGCCGCGTGTGCCTGAAGCGACGGCGCCTCCTCTTTTGTCACCTCCCATTCAATCCTCTACATCCCGCCTGCCTCACCTAGGCTCGGTCTCTTCGTCGAGATAGGGAACAGGGCTGAGAGGGCGGGAATCCATCCTGACTCGCCTGGCCTGGTCTCTCCGTGAGATAAGGACGGGTTAGAGAAGGAGGAGTGAATGAACGGGAAAGGGGCGCCAAATCTTTTTTTCTTCTTTTTTTTTTTTTTTTTCGACGTCAGCCCATCACAACGCCGAGAGTTGGGCAAGCCCGATGAAGCGCTCAGGATGGGCCCGCGTTATCGTGTCCGTACTTCTACGGGGATGAGCCGGCGCGGGTCCGAAATTGCGTGGAGGGTCCCTTGCAAAGTCTGGACCTTTTCGTTGGTGCGAGGGATTATGGTGCTTCTGCGAGAGTACCGACCAACCAGACTCGAATAATTGTGTGGAGAGGGGATGATGGTCAGTGGAGCGGGTAGGATCCGGGGCACTGGATTATGAAGGTGTATTCCCACGGTTAATGGGGTGTTCATATAAAGATCTATATGTTGACGGCATTGCTGAGGAAGCTCTGGGTCGAGAGAGAGACACGAGACCCGGCGGCTTAGGGAACTAAATAAATGCTCGGAGAGCTACTGAATCAGCTTGATATCATCAACAATTTAATTCACCGCATCTGTTACTGTCTTAAATGACCCGGTGGGTGATGGGATCTCCTGTGCCCTAGTATACACTGATGGCTCCCACGTTGTTCAGGGGACGGTTTCTTCGACTTGATCTTTGGTATGCCCCAGGCAAAAGTCTTCAAGCCCAATTAGGTTTACTAGTGTCATCTTCCTTTAAGAGGTGGTTGAGTAAGCTTCGTCTGCGAAAACTTCTCTAGATATTCAACTTGAAACAACATTGAAGAGTATCTCCGAGAGATAGGTACTCAAAAACATACAGGTCATTGGAAATAGAACGTATTAAACATCTGCGTCTCTGTTGTCTTGAATGAAGAAACCATCCGTCCCTGTTTCGGGAGGGGACTTTTGCGATGTAGTTGATCAACTTTGGGAACAGCGGAACTTGAAAGGTTTAAGAGTGTACAGCATGAGGAACAGCCAATAAGAGTGCAAATCTTTTGTAAAAGAGAAGTCCTAAGAACTACTCTGCAATGTACTCTGCAACGATCAGAATTGGAAACTGTTGAACTTTCGTCTGTTGTCATCGCCTTCATCAACGGAAGATGGTGCGAAGTTTCATCACATCACTGGTCACTACAGACAAATTTGAGGGTTGGCTGGTATGTAAGATGAGTTTAGGGCAACGAATCAAGTATCCGAGCAACCCATGATCCGAATCATGAAAAAGCTCCCAGATGTTCGAGATGCTTCAGCACGAAAGAGCTTCATCATCAGTTTGTCCAGGGCGATTTGCTTTGAGAGCCTTTTTCAGTTATGCATCTTTCTAAGTGCTTTCCATTTTCGCTCTTCTTGAACCACTCAGGTGTTTAAGAACTTTATATTTTGGTCAGAATAAGTGCCAATTCTCAAAAAATGTGTCCGTCATACAGACGCCCTCGAGGTTGGAGAAGCATTCGGGGGACCAGTGCGATCCAGGTGTGAATTTCGACTTGGGCCCCATCCAGGACTTACGTAGATAAGCTGGAACTGGCATTTTAAATTGGCTTCTCGTCGACACCCTGAATGCCTTAGGGCAACATTTAGGTCACCCCGGCCCAAATCTGAAGGGCGCTGCAGCCAGAGCAATATTTATCTCATGTTCACCCGAGTGTGCCGCTTACACCTCCTAGACCACATGCACCCGGCTTATGTTCCATCACCATCACGTGTTCGATTTGTTTTCATTCTTCCTAGTGGAGAAGGTCTATGGCCGTGCGAATCTTAGAATTCCCATTGAATACAGAAGCATATGTTGCCTCGTGGTTGAGTCGAGGTGGTCTGTCTCGAGAATCCGAGAAGATGCAGCTTGGCCTGTCCTAAACAAGGCCACGTTTTTGAGAACGCCATGACGCCTCCCTATGCTTCGCTCTTCAGGTCATACAAATAGTTTGTACAAGTATTGTTTCCGCGCCGCGCCCAGCGGCGAGAACCCCCTCTCTTATACACCCTTCCTTTCTCGTTCCCCAACTCACTTCTTCTGCGCGGTCTCCTGCTCTTTGCGGTACTGTTCGTTCTCGACCTCGCGCCAGTCCCTGGGCGCGGGCTCGTTGCCGTCGGTCTGGCCCCTACCGCCGGCGAAGGCGGGCCGTCCGGCGTACAGCTGGTACCCCTTGCCGGCCTCGGCGTCGTTCATGGTCTTGTAGTTGACGGGCATGTTGCCGCGGAAGCGCTTGCGCATGTCGACCATGCCGCGCTTGCACTCGCCGAAGCCCTTTTTGAGCTGCTGGCACTTTGTAGGGAGGCCCTCGGCGAGGGGCGATCGGAGGCAGTCGGAGGCGCTGTTACGCTGGACCATGACGCACTCGGATTCCTGGAGGCATTGCGCGAGAGCCTCGCCTGGTCGGGGAGGAAACAAGTCAGTCTTCAGTCGGTCGTGTGGAAGCAGGAGAGAGAGAGGGCGTACGCAGTTCTTTGCAAGAGCTAGGCATGGTGACGGTGTTTTGGCATTCCCTCGGTAGTAGACGAGTACAGGGAAGTAAGTGGTGCGACTTCTGGAGCTGTCGGAGCTTCGAGTTTGCGATGGGCGGCCAACCGGGGGAAAAACACCATATTTGTGATTGGCCTATACCAGAAGAAAAGGACCCACTCCCGTGCAGCGGTTTTCTGCAAGGTGCGAGAGTCGCAGTCTCGCAGAGGGCCGCTAAAGTTGGATGTCCCTGCAGTCCTTCAATAAGATAACCCCACTTTTGCAAGGGTGCAGGCTCCTCCGTCCAACCGCGTGCTCACACGCGAGCGTCCCTGCCACTGACACACTGTCAGAACTGTGATTGGAATGATTTAAAGGGGCCAAGGAGGCGTGGCCCGCGTGGGAAGGTGTGCTGAGACCTTGGACCTGGACCTTTTTGGGAGCTTCCAACTCAGACGGGATGCCATCCTCACATGTGACATCACTTGGCCTTGCACATACCTATTCTTCCTCCAGAAACCTCAGACTTCCCACACCGGGCCCTTCACTTCCAGCTTCGTTCCGCTGACACATTCTTGCGCCAGCACCAACGCCATTGCCCGTCGGACACTAGGAAAACAATTAAGCTTTTGTCGTCTGCGGTTTCAGCGATGATGGCCTGAGTCCCCCTTGCACCTTTTCTTCCGCCTCTCTCTTAGACATACTCGTTCCTGCTGCGCTACGGCGTTCGTCTTAGATTAACTTCGTTCCAATCGCGCAACCACGATGGCCATCCCTTTCATTGGGCGATTGAACATGTAAGAGATCCTCGTAACCCGCCTTGCCCGCCTACCATATTCTGCGATTCTGTCTCCCTTTCCCTCTCTCCATCCTTTTTTTTTTTGTCTCCCCCTAGTCCCCTCGCTCGAGCTCGAGCTTCTCTCCAATGCGGCGCACCTCGCGGATTAGACTTGGACTAGCACTAATGGCATTGCGCAGCGTCGAATATGTAGCTCTAGTGGGGTCGTTCCTCCTTGTCGGGCTCGAGGCTCTCATCCGTATCCTGACCTTGGCTCTGCGTACGAAATGCGCCTCCCTCCTGCCGAGCGGTGACGTCCGAGCTAGCTAACTCGATTTCCTACAGCTTCGCCGCTCATCTCGCTCTTTTATAGAGCTTCCCGTCGCTTGTTTAACCGATTTTCGACGCCGGAACAGAAGCGCGCCGAGCAGAAAAAGAAATGTTCGTGTGTCTGGCGGCTGCTCCAACCCTGCGATTTCCGTTGCGCTAACCCCAATGATGCCGCGCAGCCATCTCCACGTCCGTGAGAGACGCCTCCGACTTTGTGGACCTTTGCCGCTTGTACGGATATGAAGCCGAGGAGCATGTCCTCCAGACCAAGGATGGCTACTTGCTCGGCCTGCACCGGCTGGCATGGAAGAAGGGTGAGGAAGAACAAAAGGTCAACAACGGACCGGGAAGCTTGAGAAAGAAGGTCTTGTACCTTCACCATGGGCTCCTCATGAATTCAGAGGTGTGGGTCTGCTTGACCGATGAGCAGCGATGTCTTCCTTTCGTGCTCGTCGAGAAGGGATACGATGTTTGGGTCGGTGTTTCGCCTTGCAAAAGCTTGAGCGCAGTTGCTGACTATTGGAATAGCTTGGCAACAACCGCGGCAACAAGTACTCGAAGAAGTCGGTGCATCATTCCCCCAAGTCGACTGAGTTTTGGAACTTTTCAATCGACGAGTTTGCGTTCCACGACATCCCAGACAGCATCTCCTACATCCTGGAGACGACTTTGCAGGAGAGCTTGTCATACATTGGATTTTCTCAAGGAACCGCGCAGGCTTTCGCCACCCTTGCTATCCACCCGAAGCTGAACCAGCAGGTCAATGTCTTCATTGCCTTGGCACCAGCCATGTCGCCAGCAGGTCTTTTCAATGGGATTGTCGACGCTCTGATCAAAGCCTCTCCTCAGGTGCTGTTCCTCCTCTTCGGCCGCCGATCCATTCTCAGCTCCGCCACCATGTGGCAGTCCATTCTTTACCCGCCCATCTTTGTCAGACTCATTGATATCGGTCTTGCCTTTTTATTCAATTGGCAGACGAAGAATATCACCCTCAGCCAAAAGCTAGCAGCCTACCCTCACCTTTACTCGTTCACCAGCACAAAGAGTGTGGTTCACTGGTTCCAGATCATCCGGAATAAGTCGTTCCAAATGTTCGACGACGACGTCCACCCGCCCATGTCGATTAGCTCTTCGAGCAAGTACACCAAGGTCGCAAAGTACCCCACACGGAACATTAAGACGCCCATCGTTCTTGTTTATGGCGGCAAGGATTCGTTGGTCGACATCAAAGTGATGCTCAAGGAACTTCCGTCCCAGACAATAGCCACCGAGATCCCCCACTATGAGCATCTCGACTTTCTCTGGGGTAAAGATAACAATGTTCAGGTGTTTCCTCATGTCTTTGATGCACTCGACAGTTTTACCGATGCTCAACACACCAAGGAGGAATATGATCGGTACCAGCTGGCGAGACAAGAAAGTCTCATGGGTTCTGGTAACGCGTATAGAAAGTACGCATATAGGGATAGCGATGTTTCTGGCGATGTCTCTGCTAGTGACGCTTCGAACGCCGTGGACGAGCGCCAAAATGGCAACGGTGTCGACACTGTGGAGACCCCCGTTTCTCAAACCAAGACTCGGGACCGACCGTCCGGAATTCCTTCCCCGTATAACACCACCCGCCTGCGCACTCCCTACTCCCAAGTTGCAGCCGATGACGAGCCACCATCGCCCTCTCCAGATAGACCTTCAAGCCGCGCAGCCGAGGGAGAAGAGAGACCGGACAGCTCGTTGGATACTCGCGAGTCGCCGACATCCAAGCTCAAGGGCATTGGCGTCCGTCGCGGAAGCGGAGGCAGCCATTTGAGCCTTGATAGCATGCGCGAGGGACGGGGGATCAGTCTGGGAACGAGTAAGGCTCTGGGCGGCGTAGTCACCAAGAATCCTTTTGACGCCAAGGGGCTTGCAAATGTGGTCCCTGATGAGAATAAGAATGGTGGAAAGAAAAAGAAGCGCGTGACGGTTGCGCCGTAGATCTTGGAATCTGGAGAGGTGTAGGATATGGTTTGGATCAAATCGGCAAAACAGCACATTTTTCATTTGTAATACATTCGCTGTACTCATTCTGATCTGAATCATCCAGTGACTGACTCTGAGCCTTCATTCATATCTTGAACTATAAGTTTAGTGGTAGTGATGATGTCGAGTCCCCGATACGTGTGGCGATTTGCATAACCCTCATCGGCTCGAGGCCTCTAAGTTTGAAGGGGCTCTCGATTGCTCTATCATTGTGCGCACTGTTTATTTTGTTCACCGCGACACGAGAATGCAAACCTACAGCTATTTATGCAGTCATTCCCTATATGCCAAAGATGATGATCGTTTGGTCGCGTGTTACGGTTCGATGTTGTCAGGGAACCACCTAATCGGACTCAGGAAACCAATTTTGAGAAGTAAGAATATGGGTATGGGCCCTCTCCTGAAGCACTATCTGCTTCTCACCTGTGACCAGCAAGTTTTGAGTATCAATCCAGACATTTCTCCGCGTCCCCTTGAACGGAAAGCCAGCATTTCGATAATTGGACAATGCCAGTACTACCCCTCCACGTGCCCTCTTAATAAACCAACATATGGACGTGCTTTTCCCATCGGGAGCTTCCACCCTCATCTGAAAAAGTCTATCTGGGGTGCGGTCCGACAGGATCAAGTGGGTGTGGGGAGCCTGGTATTCGAATAAGCTCTAGACTAGGATAGTTTGGACGAACACCCTTGTAACCCCGTTGTTCTATGTTACTTTGAGCAGTTGGACAGTCAATCATCATTGCCAGCCCATTTCTATTTACCCATGTTTCACGACCATGAGTATACCCATGACGGGAGGAGAAGATCATCACCTGCTACAGCGTTGATGATCGAATAGACAACAGCAGATGCCCACTTCCACGTTGCCAATGATATTAGGACTGTGATTCTCATCAATGTTGCAAAATATCTTTGGACTTTTCCGCTCCTTAAATAAGTGGACAGCCATAGGACCGCTTTCAGTACAAGTTGATACGGATTCAACTATTCGGAACGCCACGAACTGTCATAGATGACAGGCCATATAGGACTCTATGTTGCAGCAAATTTATCCACTATGCAGTGCTTTGCCAGATCAATAGGGCACTTACCCGTTCATTTATATCTCCCTCCTGCATGGT
Organism: Colletotrichum orchidophilum; assembly: GCF_001831195.1. Taxonomy (NCBI): domain Eukaryota; kingdom Fungi; phylum Ascomycota; class Sordariomycetes; order Glomerellales; family Glomerellaceae; genus Colletotrichum; species Colletotrichum orchidophilum. Next base: position 164,770 of record NW_019173025.1, read on the forward strand.
GACCCAGCGCCGTGTGTAAGTGGCTGGCTCCAACGCTGCCAAAGTCGGACGAGGTGACACCGAAAGGGTTCTTCATCTGCCCGTAGTGACACAATTTTCTTGAATACATTGAACGGGGAGCGTTGCCACTCATCAAGGTACGTTTTGCCCCTGACCTAAGCTGCACATCATCGATGCTCCCGATACGACCCCGACGATGCTTTCGGTACCGTATGGAGGATATCGGCAAAGGCTTGGCTACCCTGAGGAACCACACGTATATCAATACGCCCAATCTTCCCTCCCATCATTTTTCCCATTTAATCCTCTCTTTGAGAGTTTTGCATCATTTCCCCTTGTCAGAATTCGTCATTGAAAGACATTGAAGCCCTTCGGTCACCGCAACCCAACCATCAACCCATCCCCCTTAGTCACACCGCAAACCATCCAACAACGATGGACTACCCAAAGATGATGGCCATCATCCAGGAGGCCTACGCAGACCCGTCAAAGATTGACCCAGACCGCATCCTAAACTACATCTTCGCCTCGACAGGCCACAGCGTCGACAACCCCCCGCCCCAGCCCGTCATCAACCAACTCAAAATCGACTTTGCAAAGTGGCTCCCCGCCTTTTGTTTTCTGAAACCAGACCTCGAGTACTGCAAAGAGGGCGTCATCTCCTTTTACTCGTACCGCGTCTCCCTCCCCGCCAACGCCCTCTTCCTCGCCCTCTTTTCCCTCTCGCTCGTCGGCTTCGTCCTGACCGTCTTCCGCACCCGCCGGGCATATCTGTTCAGCGTGGCCATGATCCTCGGCGTCCTCGCCGAGATGATTGGCTACGGAGGCCGAATCGTCAGCTGGAAGAACCAGTGGTCCGAGAACCCATTTCTCGTTCAGGTCTGCTGCCTGACAGTCGGCCCGGCCCTTCTCGCCGCGGGTATCTACCTCTGCCTCCGCCAGATCGTCACGGCGTTTGGTCCGGGCAACTCGAGGATACCGCCAAAGTGGTACACCAGAATTGTATGTAAACCCTCCTATTCCATCCATCCCCGACCTAAAGTCCCCCCTTCCCCCTCCCCCCCCCCTTTCAAAAGAGTAAATAAAATGAAATAAGAAAAACCAACACCTATCAGTTCATCCCCTGCGACCTAACCTCGCTCTTCCTCCAAGCCGTAGGCGGCGGCATCGCCTCCGTCGCCAGCAAGAGAAACGAGCCCACCCAGACGGGCGACAACGTCATGATTGCCGGCCTCGCCTTTCAAGTCTTTACAATGTTCGCCTTCATGCTCGTCGCCGCCGACTTTGCCCTCCGCACCTACCGCCGCGCCCGCCGCGCCCACCTCCCCAACCTCTCCGCCGTCCTCGACAACCACCCGGACATGGTCCGCCTCCGCCACTCGACCCACTTCAAGGGCTTCCTCGCCGCCCTCGTCCTCTCCACCGTCTGCATCTTTGTCCGCTGCGTCTTCCGCGTCATCGAGCTGAGCGGCGGCTGGACGGGGCCCCTCATGGCCCGCCAGGACCTCTTCATCGCCTTCGAGGGCGTCATGATTGTCATCTCCGTCGTCGGCCTCAACGTCTTCCACCCGGCCTTTTGTAGTGAGAAGTTGTTTGAGCCGCCTACGGATCGCCCGGTGGTCATTCCAAGGCCGCGCAGGATGAGCGCGGGACCAAAGATGGTCAACTTTGACTCTTATGAAAAGGGGAGCTCCATCGAGACCGCCTGAGAAAATGGGCAGATTCTTTCGCGCGTTTGCGAATGAGGTCATTGTCCTTGTTGTATCTTCTTCGAACAAGGACATGAAGTTTTGTTCTTGAGGCTTCCATAACGCTTCAAACATTAGTAGCATAGACCTAGATCTTTTTTTTTTTCTTTTCTTTTTTTTTCAATTGTCTTGCTGGTAAAAAGTATTCGATATGATCAAGTCCTTCTCCTTATACTTCTCTACTCGGCCTGTCGTGGTACTATTTACTACATAGCTAGGAGCAAGTGGCTTCATGAGTGGGAATGAGGCGGTTAATCAAGAGTTCAACATCGGATGTGACATGCAGCGGTTGAGAGGCTGCGCTCGGCATGTTGGGCCCATTGGTACTTGTTCAAGACACAACTATATTTTCCTAAGAAATCAATCAAGTTGTATTCCACGTACCAGAGCCAGGTCCATTGTAGTTAGGTATTCGGCATTGTAATCCAGGACGACATCATCTCATCAAGTGGTCATTGGCGCAGTAGGTGAAGATAACGTGTTTTATTTTATTTGGTTACGTACGACCGGATTAGGGCCACCTGAACTGCTCTTTCGAGACGACAGCAAGCCATTCAAATGCTTTGCTATCCCTCAGTAATCTCAACACATCTGAGTGGTCTCATCACTCTTTTCCAACATTATTTTTCTCGCCTACTGGCCGTTTTCCATTGTACCTGTGCCTCATTCCTGATTTGCCTCAGGTCGAATCACTTTTGAAAGTAATGCAAGGAGGGGTATCGTGCGAACGCCGCCCAAGACTGTCTCCAGCTGGCCATGAGGCCTTTGCTGAGAGGTATGCGGGGGGTATGTTTGTAAAGACGAAGGAAAAGAACAAGATTCTCTGACGCCAAAGGGAAAGGGAGGGGGACGAGTCAATACTCAAAATGTCCGACCTATGGGATACATTACGGCCGCTGGGAGATATGGACGAAGCTCAATCAGGCTCGTATCTCTTCCGTCATCTAGATCGAAACATTGCCTAGAGGCAAAATCTTTGACGGGTCGCCAGTGAAGCGATTGTGGTAGTCGACTATGCCCTTTGCAATGCTGGGGAAGTCCTTGATGTTCTGCGATCTCATCTCGTGCAACAATTTGCGCAATCCGTCGTTGAATTGCGCCTTCTCGGGCCCTTCCAGGGTCGTGCCGCCCAGCTGGAGGAGGATCTGGTCGTCTAAAGCGTGGGAGGCGACCGTCAGCGTTCAACATGCCTCGAGGACACGCAACGTGGTCATTAGTCCTTGCGGGGTGAAGGCGACCTACCCGGCAGCTTCATGGACTCGAAATGCTGGTAAATGCAGTCAGCACCCCGGGGGCAGTCCCGGCTGGCCAGCTGGTCTGGACAGATGGGCAGGTTCGGATCAATCCTGTTGCTGTAGGTGAGGGACCGAAGCCCGCCAGGGACGGTTTCAGCAAACTTGGGATGATATCGGTAAGCACGGAAATACTGCAGCGGACTCTCGTAAGGGGTGAAGCGCTCTCCGGACGACGATGCCTCATCAGAGCTCTGTGTGGCGGGCGGGGCCTAGCAATCAAATCAGTAACCGAAGCGCTTCTCTGGCGCGAAACGAGATGTACTTCTCTCACGGCGTTGACGCCCTGCTCAGGGGTCGACTCATTAACCCCCAGCGAGATCTGTTCAGGAATCTGTGAGGCTCTGGCACTCGATTGCTGTGAGTCAGTATCACTGTTGACAAGCGAAACAGCGCTGTCTGCTGCGATTAGGCTGGTGGAAGGAGATTTCGCGGCGGGTGCCGGAACAAAATTCTCAGGAGGCTCGTAGTCGTTCTCATGCTCTTGCTCGGATGAGCTCAAGTCATCGGACTCGGCCATGGCTACATCGGAGGCATCATCATTGGTGATTGGCTGTGACTCAACATCATCACCCGCAGTCTCAGGGTTGCTGGGTGTCTCATGAGGCATGGGGGTGTCTGTGGAGGTTGGGGCTTGCGAGGGGCTCATTGCGACTTTACCAGTGACCGCAATTTGGGCATCATATGCCGTGTTGGAAACGTCCCGGTCGAGACTCATTGCAGGAGACTTGCTGCGGCGCACGTTTGCAGCATTGTTCGATTGTTCAGCCGCTTTGCCGGAGCTCTGCTCAGCGTCTGCGGCAGCAGGCGTAGGAGTTTGAATCTTGGGTTGGGGACCTGTGGACGTTCCAGTGACAATCGGATCGACTTTGTTGCGTTTATACTTAGTCTAGGCCAAATGTGTTCAAGATGAAGACTCACCGGAATTGCTTTTGAGTTGATTTTGAGGCTCAGACGACTCGTCCGAGTCCTGTTCGAGCTGCTCCATCTCCTCCGTCAATTTTTGCTTTTCTGTCATCTCTTCTTCAATCTCTTTCTCCAGACGAGACATTTGCAGCTGAAGAAGGCGGAGCTTGCTCTTCTTCGTCTGCAGTCTGTTCTCGATGACAGGAAGGTTGGTGCTAGCAATCCGAAGCTTCTGAGCACGGCTAGAGTCACCATGAATGCGCTTATCTGACGGTTTGGGCAAGCGCAGTGAACTACTGGGCTCGGCGATCGCGGGTGACCGTTGGCCATTGGGCGGATCAGATGAATGAGAATCACCCATAGACTGGACTCTCCGCATACTTGGCTTGCCACCATCCGAATCAAGAGGAGTATCTGGGCTCTGCCCGGTCGACTTCTGGCCAACTGACTGGTTGCCCATAGCAGCTTTCAGCTTGGCGCGAGCCTCAGCCAAGGCAATTTTGCGCTTCATGGCCTCGATTTGTTTGTCCATGACGTCGATGTGAGCTTGCTTTGGTTGAGAGCCCACAGCGCCGGACTGAGGCGTGGTAGCACTGCTGGGAGCTGGGCTTGAGAGCTGACGTTGAGGAAGACCATCTGACAGGGGTGGAAAGTCGCGGAAGGACGCAGGTCTCAGAGATGGCGTGTCGTTTTGCTGAGTGCTCGAAGGTTCATCGGTGGGAGAGCCTATCTCCATCTCAATATCTTCATCATCAGACGCGTCACTAACATCGATGACAAAACGCTTGTCTTGCTGAGTATGGCCGAACGAGCGTTTATTGGCATGGGAATTGACCACGAAATCCGCTGCGACCGGTCTTTTGCGCTGGTTGTTGACGGGCGCAGGCTGGGGAGCAGATGTGAAAAGACCAGGTATAGTCGAAGCTTGGGCAGTCTGACGATCGGCCGATTGTTGCAGGGAATTGGGCCGAGTATAATGGTTTGTCGGCACCACGACTGGTACGTCAGCAGTTGCTGATTGAGGTCTGCGAGAAGGCTCGACTGGGGATGCCTCCTTTGACTGGGAAGCTTGCAAAGAGCCTTTGCGCTCCGCTGCCTTCTGAGCGCGGGCTTCACGGGATTTCTTCAGAGCATCCATCTTTTGTTGTTGGACAAGTTCCTTATCACTCTGCACCCCGGCTTGTGCACCTGCGTTGGTGGTTGAAGAAGCTGTCTTTGCACCCTTTGCAGCCAACAGGCGAGCAATGCGATCTTTTCTTTCTTCTCCTGCCGACTTCACTGCTGAAGGGGATGATTGTTGTTGGGCCGGGGGCTTAGGGGGCAGCGCTGGTTCGGATGTTTTGGCCTGGTGAGAGCCAGGCCGGCCAGGAGCATAAGAGAGCCCGGGCAATGACGGCGTGGCAGGAAGGCCTGGAATATAGGCTTGGCTGGGGGTATTGGTATCCAGCTTCAGGTCAGTCAAAAGGTCTTCAACGACGGTTTTGTCAATGCCCTCGTCGATAAAGTCTTGGTGGCGGACACCCAGGGGCCACAGGTTGAGAATTGCTGACCGAGCCCTCTGTCGAGCGTCCTCCACCGCATTCTTCCCTTGCTGCTGACCGGCGCCTGTCGCCAGAGGTTGATTGACCTGTCCGCCTGGGACATGCGCCTGGGGGGGAGCGCATTGTTGATCGTTTGGCGCCATGCGCGGGTTTACTTCGTGAGGAGACAGATGAGGAGAGTATGATCCGGACCGTTCTCGTTCTGGTGAGTGTTAGCATTAAACCCACACAAAATCCTTTTGCCAAAAAATAAATAAATAGCAATACGCACCATCATTATCCGCCACTGTAGGGTGCTTCACCCCACCATCCCTTGGACCTCCATAGGAATTGGCAATGGGATAACCGACGCTGTTATTACCATTCCGAGCGTTCGCTATCGCTGCATCCGGCACGTTTCGGCGTTGCTGGCGAGAGCTCGTCTCTGGAAGGGTCTCCTGTGGCTCGTACACATCATCGAGTTCGCCGTCAGAGAGTTCGCCTTCCTCGGCGTCGTTCGAGGTTTGCTTCGTAGGTCGCTTGGGCGCGGTTGGGGCAAGGGCACCAGAGGCGACGGGTGCCTGGGGCTTGGGGTAATTACCAGACTGATAATACTGCGACGCCGGGATGAGATTTGGGCCATCTCTCGGGGGCTGCCAGTGATGTGGAGGAGCTGGCAGCTGTTCCTGTGATTGCTGCCAACCAAAGCTCTGGGGAAGCTGAGGTAGATGGCCGTAGCCGCCAAGGCCGGGAATCATGATTTGACTCTGCTCGTATGGGGGCTGGGCGTGTGAAATAGCATCAAAGGCGTTGTCGGTGTGTTGAGGATATGCAGCCATATGTTGAGGGAAAGACGGTGCAGCCGGATAGGAGAATGGCTGCTGCTGTTGAGCAGGCGGCTGCCCTGGGTATGATGGGTACCCGAATGGGTAGTGATTGTTCATGGCGAGTAACTGCAACCGTGACTTCGTGCCTGTCTACCTTTGGATGGAAAGGCCCTTAAAGGTTCGAAGAAAGACTTTAGCCCAAAAGCAAAAGGCTCAGTTTAGTGGCAAGTGTCTGGTCGCAAAGATGCTGCCGATTTCTGCTTTAACCAATGTGGAGGTTTGTCTGGGAATTGCTGCGCTAGAGTGGAAAGAACAAGCTGGAATGATCTGGGTAAGTCGAGTTGGTGGGCAGGGGCGAAAGGAGCATGGCGGGGTGTTGGTGGTGAGAGATCAGGGTTGGCAGGTGATGTTGGAGTTGATCTGCTCTGCCTCGCGCCAAAAGGAGGGAGAATTTCACAGCGCGAAAAAAAAGCCCTTTTCGGAAAAAAAGGTCGTCGTGCACCTGCAGCGGTCAGCGATGGGCGCGTACCAGCGGCTATCCGAATTTGGATAATTTTAGAGAAAATTTCGCAGATGAAAGCGATGCAAAAATGCTCGTAAGTCTGTCTGCCTTGACCGTCCCGTCACAAAAAGATATGACTACAGGAATGCTGGACAACGTTGATGTCTTTGAACGTGGCGAGGAGCGTGTGGTGTCAGCTTCTAGGTTTGCGACCGCGATTGCGCCGGACGGAGGTTGGGGCGGCTCTCGGGCACTCTCGAAGACGGGCGGGATCCTGGGGCAGGAGTGGCAGGAGTGGCAGACACGGCAAGGGCAGGTCCAGAGGCAAACTGGGCCCGAGTCAAATCAATGGAAGTCGAGGCCGTGAGGTGCAGGGGTGGCCGTGGCCACTGAGGGGAGAGACTGGATCCCCATTATGCCTAGTCTGGTTAGTCTGACTTGAGACGGTCTCGCGTCACCTTTGAAGCCGGCGTCTGTCACGTGGGGGCCCCCTCCATTGTTTACTTTGCCCAGGCGTACCCTGAGCAACCGATCTCCTGAATCCCTGTTCTTTGTTAGTCCAGAGTCAACAATACAATATCCATCCTTACGTCGATTGTTCTTCCTCCACTTCCCAGCCTCCCCAAGATTGCCTTGATCTCGTCTTTCCGTCACTGGCAATTTCGTCCAAGAGGTTGCGATCCAGCGACGTCTTTCGTATTGTTTTCTTTCAGAGTTTCGTCGTTCCGTTGTCCTTCGTCAGCTTTGCTTCTGTCTTAATGTGTACTCTATGAGCAGGACCATCCACGAGAGACGATTTGCGACCAACGACACGAACCCAACACGACACGCCGCCCCGAGGGCTGCGCTCTTCTGACGATACCATACCTTTTCCCATAGCGCTCAAATCATGGCGCAACCACGGAATAATCCTTTTGCTAGGACCTCGCCCGGTCCTACCAGCGGCCGGCCGAAATCCGCAGTCTTCTCATCCCCATCTCCGTTGTCGGCCGTCACCACCCCCGTATCGCACGTCAGGAACCCCTCCACTGCTTCAGCAGCACCCGCAGCGCCTGCGGCATCTGCAGCTCCCATCATCTTCTCAGGCACCGGCCACTTTCGCCACAATCGCTCCGACTCGAGGAACAGTGGCTCCGGGACCTTTGCGCCGTCGTTCATCAAGACTGAGGAGATGCGTCGGGGTTCTGACACGGTGAAGGGCATCGAGGGCGAGAATGACTTCTCAGGAAAGCGTTATGTGTGGCTTAAGGACCCGCAAGCTGCTTTCGTGAGGGGCTGGGTGGTTGAGGAGACAGGAGGCAACAAATTACTCGTTCAATGCGACGATGGTACAGTGAGTATTGTGGTCTGCCCTCCATGTATGGTCGCGGCATAGCTAACACGCGAACTACAGCAACGAGAAGTTGACGCCGAAAGCGTCGACAAGGTCAATCCCGCCAAGTTCGACAAGGCCAACGATATGGCTGAATTGACCCATCTGAACGAGGCGTCCGTGGTCCATAACCTCCACATGCGGTACCAGGCCGACCTGATTTACACCTATTCCGGCCTCTTCTTAGTCACAGTCAACCCTTACTGTCCGCTACCAATTTACACAAACGAGTATATCAATATGTACAAGGGGAGGAGTAGGGAGGACACCAAACCACACATCTATGCCATGGCCGACCATGCCTTCCGCAATTTGGTGGACGAAGGCGAGAATCAGAGCATTCTTGTCACCGGCGAGTCCGGTGCTGGTAAAACCGAGAACACCAAGAAGGTGATCCAGTACCTTGCCGCCGTCGCCCACTCGGAGTCACCCGTGAGGAATAAATCTCCGCAGCCCAACCTGTCACAACAGATCCTCCGAGCCAACCCTATTCTTGAAGCTTTTGGTAACGCACAGACGGTCCGAAATAACAACTCTTCACGATTTGGAAAGTTCATCCGCATCGAGTTCAACAAGGCTGGTGCCATATCTGGCGCCTTCATCGACTGGTATCTCTTGGAGAAGTCTCGGGTGGTGAGAATCAACGGACATGAGAGAAACTATCACATCTTCTACCAGCTTCTCAAGGGAGCAGACAGGAAGCTGAAGCAGGAGTTTCTTCTTGACGGCTTGGATGTCGAGGACTTTGCTTACACCCGCGCTGGCCACGACACAATTGTGGGCGTCTCCGACCGGGAGGAGTGGGACTCGTTGATGGAGGCCTTCAACGTCATGGGCTTCTCAGACAAGGACCAGAACTCAATCATTCGCACCATCGCCGCGGTGCTGCATCTCGGAAACATTTCTGTTGTCAAGGAAAGCCGCGCCGCAGATCAAGCACGGCTGGCCCCTGATGCCAAGGAACAGGCAGCCAAGGTGTGCAAGCTGCTCGGCGTTCCACTCGAGCCATTTCTGCAAGGCTTGCTTCACCCCAGAGTCAAGGCTGGGCGCGAATGGGTTGAAAAGGTCCAGACTCCTGAGCAGGTCCGGCTGGGACTGGACGCGCTGTCCAAAGGTATCTACGAGAGGGGTTTCGGCAACCTCGTAACTCGCATCAACCGTCAGCTGGACCGCTCAGGCATGGGCATGGACGACTCACGCTTCATTGGCGTCCTAGATATCGCTGGTTTCGAAATATTCGAAGAGAACAGCTTTGAGCAGCTTTGCATCAACTACACCAACGAAAAGCTCCAACAGTTCTTCAACCATCACATGTTTGTCCTCGAGCAGGAGGAGTACGCGAGGGAACAGATTGAATGGCAGTTCATTGACTTTGGGCGTGATCTTCAGCCAACGATCGATCTCATCGAATTACCCAATCCCATTGGTATCTTCTCTTGCTTGGACGAAGACTGTGTCATGCCCAAGGCGACGGACAAGTCTTTCACCGAAAAGCTCAACTCCCTGTGGGACAAGAAGTCGAACAAATACCGCCCTTCCCGACTCGGCCAAGGCTTTATTCTCACACATTATGCGGCGGAAGTCGAATACTCCACCGAAACCTGGCTAGAGAAGAACAAGGACCCCCTGAATGATAACATCACTCGCCTGCTTGCTTCTTCTACAGACAAGCACATTGCCGATCTATTCGCTGACTGCGCCGACGTGGACGACGATCTAGGTGCCAGCCGCAACCGCGTCAAGAAGGGCTTGTTCCGAACCGTGGCACAGCGCCACAAGGAGCAGCTCCACAGTCTGATGGCACAGCTCCATTCCACTCATCCTCACTTCGTCCGATGCATTCTGCCAAATCACAAGAAGAAGTCGAAACAGTTTAACAAATTGCTCGTTCTTGATCAGCTGCGATGCAACGGTGTTCTCGAGGGAATTCGTATTGCCCGGACTGGCTTTCCCAACCGCCTTCCTTTTGCTGAGTTCCGTCAACGCTACGAAGTTCTTTGCAGAGACATGCCCAAGGGCTACCAAGAGGGTCAAGCTGTGGCGGCAATGATGCTTGAGAAGCTTGGCCTAGACAGAAGCTTGTACCGCGTGGGCCTTACGAAGGTCTTCTTCCGAGCTGGCGTGTTGGCTGAACTGGAAGAGCAGCGTGATGCTCTTATCACTGAAATCATGTCTCGTTTCCAGTCAGTTGCACGTGGCTACATCCAGCGGCGAGTTGCTTACAAGAGACTGTTCCGGACTGAGGCTACCCGCATCATCCAGAGAAACTTCAACACCTACCTTGACCTGATGGAGAATCCGTGGTGGCAGCTTGTCAGCAAGATGAAGCCACTCTTGGGAGCTACACGTAGCGCAACAGAGGTCAAGAAGAGAGATGCGATGATTCGCCAGCTCCAAGACAAGATGAAACAAGAGTCTGATGACCGCCACAAGCTTGAGGAGGACCGCCGGAACGTACACAACGAGATGGTCCGAATCCAGCAGACATTGGAGAGTGAACGCGCCCTCGCTTTAGACAAGGAAGAGATCTTCAAACGTCTACGAGTGAGAGAAGCGGAACTCGAAGAGAAGCTCTCCGGCGCCATAGAAGACCAAGAGAGGTTGGAGGACCAACTCGACGATCTGCTGGAAGCCAAGAAGAGGGCCGAGCACGATGTTGAGAAGTACCGGGCTCAGCTGGAGCAAGCAGCTCTGCTTATCGCAAGGCTGGAGCAGGAAAAGTCAGAGCTCTCGGAACGGACCGAGGAGTTGGAGCGCTCTATCAAAGAAATCTCGCAAAAGCAATCAGAGCGTAGTGAACAGGAAAGACTGCTTGAGGATGAGATCAAAATGTTGCAGAGCCAGCTCAACCTCAAGGATCGAAAAGCACGAGACTTGGAGAGCAAGCTCCTCCAGATCGACCAGGACCTCGAGGTCAAGTTGCGAACAGCACAGAAAGAACTGCAGACGTCAAAATCGAGAGAATCCCAGCTCGCTCTCGAGAACCGTCAGGTGCAGCAGCAGCTCTCTGAACTGTCCAAAACTTCAACAGATTACGAAGACCTTGTTCGCAAGAAGGAGAGTGAATTATCCGTGCTTCGGGGCGACAACAAGAAGTTTGAGATGGAACGCCGCACTTTTGAGGAGCAGAAGAAGGTCCTCGTGTCTGAGAAGGAGATTGCTGCATCCAAGCTTCGCGAAGTTCAGGCCGAGATAACAGCCATCAGATCACAGCAATCTCAGCTGGAGAGGGAAGCCGAAGATGCCAAAAAACTTCTTGAAACGCGGCTTTCTGAGGATGCTCAAGCAGACGAAAACCGCCAAGTATTGGAGGCTCAGATCAAGGACCTCAAGGATGAGCTCTTCAACATCCAAAAGGAGCTCAGCAGAGAGCGGCAATCGCGCGATGATGTTTTGCTTCTGAGCGAGCACAAGTTCAACGCCCTGCAAGAAGAGTACGATCATCTGAACGAATCGAAGATCATTATAGAAAAAGAGCTGTACGTTCAGCAAGATAATCTGCGTCGAACCAAGGAGGCTCGCGATACCGCAGAACGGGAACGCGATGAAGCGAGACAGGAGATCAGACGTCTCCGTGTCGCCAAGACCCAAGCCGAGGAAGTTCGTATGCAAGCAGAGATTGAAGGTGAGCGGGCTGCTTCTCGTGCTGCTCGTGAGAGAGAGGAAAGCCTACGAAAGGATCTCGAGGCCGCTCAGGAACGGTTGAAATGGTTCGACGACGAGTGTGCCAACCTCAATCATCAAGTCGAGGACCTCAATAAGCTTATCCTCTCTTCTGGAGAGTTTGGTCTCAAGAACGATCAGGAGAAGGAGAGACTCGAGCGGGAGTTGGTCACTGTCAAGGGTCGCCTCAAAGCCTCGGAGAATGACAACCGCGCTCTTCTCAACAAGCTTCAGCAAAAGGGGCTGGAAATTGCTCGCTCAAGTTCGAGAGCCAGCGAAGCTTCGAGGAGTCAAGTTCTGGGTTTGCAACGTGAAAAGACCCGAGCTGATGAGCAAAACGCGCAGCTGAATAAGCAGCTTGGTGAAGCTCAATTTACCATTGCAGGTCTCGAGAAGAAGGCAGAGAAGTTGCAACTCAACCTGGAGGATCTGAATCATGAGGTGGCCCGGGAAGCCAAGGCGTCGAGGAATGCCGAAAAGGCGGCATCGACAGCCACGGCGCAACTCACGGAGGCAAATCGCACCATCGAATCTGAACGCCAGCTCCGCTCACAGGCTCAGACTACTGTCCGAACTCTACAAGCTACCATGGAAAGTAGGGAGAAGGAATTGCAAGAGTTGAGGGCGCAGATGCTCAAGGTCCTTAAGACGGTCGATCCCGACGTTGTTGTCCCGCCTCAAGCAGACGGCACAAACGAGGGCGTGCTTAGCAAGAACTTCGATCTGGTTAGAAAAGTCGAGGATCTCCAGCAAAACCTTCGAGTCCAGACGGCTGCTAGAACAAACGCCGAAACCCAGTTGGCCGAGCTGCGCTCTACTCGCATGGAATCTCCCATGAGACCCAAGTTGGAAGAGATCAGCCCTAACGAGGCTCCTTTCAATGGCTCGCCCACCTTCCGGCGGTCCAAGATGCAGAACCGCCAGTACTCGAACAATTCGACACCAACTCGGCGTTTTGAGCCAGAGAATATGGACTCGGCTCGCTCCGATAAGACTGCGGATATCCTGAGCTTCAACAATCGCATGGATCTCAAGGCCGAGGTCGAGGAGTTGCAGAACCAGCTTCAGATTGCCGAAATGCAAAATCGACACCTCCAAAGCCAAGTCAAGCGTGGCTCCTCACCCCCAGAGGAGTTTGACGAAAATTCCTCTGTCCTTCGCGTGCAAAAGTTGGAAAAGGTCAACAGCCGCCTGCACGACATGCTGGACGACTCAGCCAGGAAAGTGTCGGCTCTGGAGAGGAGCGTGAGGACTGGCGAGTTGTCCCTGCGTGATATTCAGACCCGTTCGCACGAAGAGATTCTGGACGCGCTCAACAGCCAAGAAGAGGCGCGTCGCTCACTTCTGCATAGTCACAGGGATGCCATCTCGGAGCTGTCGGACGTTAAGAACCATTTCGAACGGATGCGCCACGACCGAGCTGCCCTCGAAGTCGAGCTTCGTGACACCACATCCGAACTCGAGGAAATGACCCTGGCTCGCGAACAAGAGGCTGCCAGCCGGAGCCAGCTTTTGCAGGAGTTCTCCGATCTGCAAATTCAACTCGATAACCAGACTTCCAAACTGGCCGACGTTGGGTCCAGCTTGAACTTGTACAAGAGTCGTGCTGATGAATACTTCAGTAAACTGGAGCAAGCCGAGATTGCGGTCTTGAAGGCCAACCGAGCGGAGTTGTTTGCCAAGACGCAGGCTAAGGAGGCTGAGGAAACCTACGCCGAGGTCATGTCTGAAAGAGAAAAGATGGATGCCGCCATTGAGGACCTGCAACGTCAAAACCAGAGGCTCGAAGAGAAGCTCGAGGATGTTTCGACCGATCTAGATGCCGCGAGCCAAGCTAAGAAGCGCCTTCAGCACGAGCTCGAGGATTACAGGAACCAGAGAGCCAATGACATCGAAGACAAGGAAACTAGCATGGAACAAACCCGCAAGAAGTACCAAGCCGAGTTTGCCACATTGACCAAGGAACTGGATCTGGCCCGAGAGGAGAAACTTTTCAAGCAAGCCGAGATCGCCCGCTTGCGCGAGGAGCTTGATGAGCTCCGCTCTAAGTGGGACGACGAAGTTCTCAACAGCTCGACTTGGTCCAAAGAGAAGGCCCGCCTGGAGTCAACTCTAGCCGATGTCGTGTCGTCACGCGATGAGGCGGTCAACGCTCACAGCGAGGCTCAAGGCAAGGTCGTGACTTTGCTTTCTCAGGTTCGGTCCCTCCGCGCGTCAGTGGACGAAGTGACTTCTGAGCGAGACCTTCTCGTTCGAGAGAAGCGTAGCATCGAGGCTCGCCTAGAGGAAGCCAAGGCTGGTCTGGAAGATCTCACCAACGGGGATAGCGCATCCCTGCGTGATGCCGCCAACCTCGACAAAGAAATGTTAGAATTGAAGTCCAGCCTGGCCCAGCATGAAGATATTGCAGCCGCCGCGGTGGAGAAGATGAGACGTGCTGAGGCATTGGCATCGGAAATGCAGAAGGAGGCCATGGTCGAGCGCGAGGCTAGCACGCAGCTCCAGAAGGTGAAGGCCACCCTGGAGAAGTCTTTAAACGAGATTCAGATCAAATTGGTCGACCTCGAGACCAAGGGCTACTCCAGCGCAAGCCAAGATATCAAATTCCTGCACAAGCGCATCCAAGAGGTAAGAATAGGAGCACCAACCACAAGACCGCGACGCTCAAACAGTCACTAACAATGCAAACCAGCTTGAGTCTCAGCTCGAGGAGCACGAGAATGAGAAGAACAAGTCTCAGCGATCGGTTCGCAATGTTGACCGGATCGTCAAGGACCTCCAAGGTCAGATCGACCGCAAGGATAAGCAGAACACGCAGCTGCAGGATGACGTTGCCCGAATGCGCGACAAGGCGGAGAAGCTCCTGCAGACGATTGAGGAGCTTCAGTCGTCCGAGTCAGAGAACCAGCTTCAGGCACGCCGTGCTGAGCGGGAACTTCGCGAGGAGAAGGAGAGGTCGATGCGCCTGGAGCGTGAGCTCGAAGGCATCAAGGCGTTGAGGTTCGAAAAGGGAGCGGCATCCGCCATGGGGAGCGTTCGCGGTGCGTGGCGCACAGGGTTCAGTGTCGAGGATGATGCCGCCTCCATGATTTCTGTACCCAAGCGGAAGAGCAGCCTTAGTCGAGCACCGAGTCTCACCAAGGGGTTCTTGTGAAAGGGACAGGTGTGTGGTTATGATATCGATGTATGGAGAAAAGACGCTGTAATGTTTAAATGGGTCTGACGAGCACGGGTTGATTTGGCGTTGAAGCCATGGCCTGCAAAGGTCTGGGGGAACGGAGCGTGCGCTTGGTTGCGAAAGGCTTGGTGCTATGGTGTTTTCTGTTGTATACGTACAGCATCGAGGTGTCTGGGATCGGTTTGCGCTTGATTCACTGTTGGTCAAAATTACATATTTCCAGTTGCTTTAGGGAACGAATAGATTCAGAAGTTGAAAGAGAAATCCAGACGTATACACATGCAAGGGCAGCTGGAGCCGGCCATCTCCTTCCTCACCGCTGGATTCCTCGTGAATGTTTGTTTGGCTGGTGGTTGTACTTGGGTGACCTCGGACATGCGGGTAGCCGGGACATCTGGAAAGGAGGAGAAAGTCCAGCGATGGGGCCAACAAAACGGGAGGGGTAGCCGCTGTTCTCTCCATCGCAATTGGGGAACTTTGTCTTAGTTGTTACCTCTTTACGTTTGAAGCAGAATCGGCCTCTTCATTTAGAGGTCAGCTTGGGATTGGACGACTTTACTAGACTCGACTACATTACCCGACGCGATACTTCGAAAGTTTGAAGCACCATTTCTGTGGAGATGGGATCGGCGAACAGCCACGAGGTCCGAAGGATCGTTGACGACGCCGTTGTTGCTCTGCGGTCTGAGCAGGACTTTCGGCATCGAGGACGGGTTGGGATCGCTGATGGTGGTGTCGGGGGCGAGGTGATTTGTCTTGATGACGACGGGGTTGTTGATGAAGGGGTTGATGTGGGCGGCAGCGGTGGTGGGTATTATTATTACGACGATGATGATGGGGGTGATGGTACCTCGGATTCGGAATCGAGTTTGGATGGAGATGGGTGTAGGGGGTGTTGGGAGGAAGATGGTTGTTGTTTTGAGATGGTGGAGTGTTGTGCTGGTGATGGTGATTGTTGTTTCGGAGGGGGTGAAAGGGGACGATGTGGGAGTGGATGGGAGGTCGGTGGGAGGACGACGAGGGAGACGAGGGGAAGGAGGAAGTGTAAGAAGTGCAAGAAGTGCAAGAAGAAGAAGGAAGAGGAGGGAAAGGGGTTCTGGAGTGCGTGTTATCCTGTCAAAAAGCGAGGGGAGTGGGGTGGTGATATTGTAGGGATTTCGAGGTGTCCTGGCGAGGTAAGTTCTCTCATATACCCCCTTTTTTTCGTTCATCTTGCCTCGGTACTTTGATGAATATAGCTGATGCCGTGGAATAAAAACAGCAAGATCCAAAGAAGTGGGGTTTCAAAGTCGATGACCAACTACGCGGACCACGCGGGTGTCTCTCGGGATCCCCTGGCGGTGCGGTGACGAGACACGTCTGCGCCGGGACCGGCTCGTGTGGGGACTTGAGACGGCCGTGTACGGAATCGGGATCTCGACAAAGACTACGGCGAGGACGGCGGCTTGGGTTGAGATACGGACCGAGGGGAGGAGGGCATGGTGGGGAGCTGCGCCATGATGATGATGGGGAGGTGGCGGGGGAGGAGTTACGCCGGGGACGGGGTCGGGGTCGATGGCGGGCGTTATCTTTTGAAGAGTTTGAGGCTTCTCCAAGGCAGAGGAGGAGGAGGAGCAGATCACGGGATGGGGGGAGGTATGTTCGTGAGAGGGTTCGCTATCGGTATATTCGTCGCGATGGCGATGATGGGGGGAGATTTAGGGGCGGAAGGAGTAGGAGCAGGAGCAGGAGTGTGACCAGGAGTAGGAGTAGGACCGTGAGGAGAGGGGAGAGCAGTGATAGCAGGGGCGTGTATTATATGCGTGGTGGATTGGGGGGTGGGGGTGAGGGTGAGCGGGGCAGGAGGTTTAGGGATGGCGGTTATAATGATGATCGGGGTGTTGATGGTCGTGGACGTGGTGATGGTCGAGGACGGGGTACCGTCGAAGGAGAAAGTAGGAGGCGGGCGAGGAGTTATGAGAGGAGGTCGGATGTCAGTGAGAGGGTTGGGGAGATGGATGATCGGTCCCAGGGGAGTTCGTATGCTCTGGGAGAAAGGGAGAGGATGGCCGTGGTCAGGAGGGAAGACGTGGCGAAAGCAGTCCGTTTTGAGGAGTGAAGTAGCGAACGACTGTCATGATGTCAAGATCGCGAGAGAATTTGAGTACGACTTTTCGTGAGGTTCACTACAGAAGTCTTGCACAGGCACGGAGTTCAGTGATATACCGACGTAATCATATGATATATAATATTTCATTCAAATAGCCTCCCGTCTCACATGGTCTCATTATATCCGTCATCAATCTCTTCATGGAATTATGTTGGCCCCTCTTCACCTCACTCCAACAAAAACCTCTCTCACCGCACATGCGCCGGCACCTTTTCGTAGCTCTTCACCTGGTCGGGCATGCGGTAGATGCACAGCTCCCGACAGAACATGCCCCACTCGCCGCTGGTGCCCTCCCGGACGGCCTCCTGCATATCGCGGCCGTACCGCTCCCGGTAGGCCCGCTTGATGGCCTCGAGGTGGTGGCGGTCCCAGTGGAAGCGGACGAGGCGCGAGATGAGCAGCTCGCGCCGCAGGTCGTCCTTGCGGCTCGCCGTGAGGGCGTGGTGGACCAGAAGGGCGTCGCGGACGGGTCTGTTAATGACGCCGTTGAGCACGTGGGCGAGGAGTTCTCCCTGGAAAAGTGTGTTAGCTACCTTACTCAAGGTCTCATAAGTGCGTGGGTGTGTGTGATCCACGTGGATTCAACTCACCACCAGGTTACCGCTCTTCTTGAGCGCGTCGCGGGCAAAGTTGGCCCGGTACGTCCGCTCGTACAGTTTGAGCACCTCGCGCAGATGCGAGTCGCTCCTCTGGACGACGATGCTAATCATGAGCGACTCGCCGCCCTTTTCCGACTTGACGGCCTTGCGCAGGTCGGCGACGTCGTCCTCGACCGAGTTGTAGTCAATGGCCAGGCGGCGGCCGTAGGGGTCATACTCCTCCATCCTGCGCTCCTCGAGCACCATGAGGACGGCCTTTTTAAACTTGTCCTCTTTCAGCTCCGTCTTCATGCACTTTGTGAGGCTGTTGTCGTACTTTTTGTCGCTGAACCCGTCCTTGATGAGGCGGATCTCGTGGTTCGTGCGGCCCATGAGCGACTCGATGAGCAGCTCCCGGCGCGTCTTGTCGCCCTGGTACCAAAAGTTGGCCCAGTACGCCTCGCTCTCCCACTGGCCCAGCGCCGTGGCGTAGCAGGCCTTCATCAGGTTCGGGTCGGCGTCCTTGAGGCGGGAGCGGATGTGCTTGGCCACGTTGACGCCCTTGCGGTCGGCGCCCGTCTTGACGAGCGCCTTGTACTCCTTGCGGAGGTCCATGACCTGGTCGTGGGTGAGGCCCGGCAGGATCTCAATCAGGGGCTCCGGGTCGGGGTTTTTCCTGTCGCTGCGCAGCGCCTTTGCGATTCTTGATGCATCGTCTTCAATGTCGTGGAACCGCGCCCGGCGGCGTCGCCTGCCCTCGTCGTCGGAGCCGATTGGAGAGAGGGGCTCCGTGACCTGCAGGTCGTGTGATGAGGGGAGCAGCATGGGTGATGGCATGGGTGACATGTCCTGATAGGTGCCGTGGTACGACTCCAGCAGCGGCGATCCCGGCGCGTTCGCCAGCGACATGTTTACATTCATGGAGTGGTGGCCAGTGTTTACAGACAAGTTGGACATGCGGTGGGTAGGCGGCTGGGGCGACTTGTCCCGCTTGCGGCTGCCGGGCTCGACGGTCAAGACATTGGACGAGACCCGCGGGTCGTTGGCGTAGTACTGCGCGGCTCCGGCCGAGATCTGTGGTCCCGGACTCGGTGCGCGACCAGAGTATCGGGGCTCAGGGGCCAGGCCGCCAGGCCTAGAGGCGTTGGGGTCGAAGCCGTACGCAAGGTTCTCCTCCAGAGCCTTCTTCTTCTCCTCCTTCTTTCTGGCCTTGTCGTCGGTTTTTGCGTATTCGTAGGGCTGCGGCTGAGCGTAAGCGTAGCCGCCGGGCGACACGGGGCGAGGGGGCTTCGGTGGGGGGTATAGGTCACCCGCCTCAGGACGAGGCGGTTTGGAGGGCGCGTACTCGGCCTCGTTGCCGTATTTGCTGTTGCTGCGCCCGTGACTGCTGTACTTTGCGGGCAAATACTTTAGTTTGTCTTCGTCGCGGGGGTCATCGTACTTTTCGCGCGAGTTGCGGTAGTAGTTGTCTTGCGGGGACTGGGGCGGACGGTAAGCAGGATTGGCGCCGCGCGGGTCGTCGTAGTCGTAGAGTGACCTGGTGCCTGGAAACATTGCGTCGCTGCTGTCCTCAGGGTAAGGGATAGCTCCCGACATGGCGCGGCTGGCACCCGGCTCCGCGGTGACGACGTGGGCGCCTCCTCTCTCGCGTCCGTATCTGCCTCCGTCGAGATCATCTTCCGGGTAAGCGTAGCTGGGTTCGCGCGGGGGATCAACCATGGCGGGGACCGCGGGGCTTCGACTGCGCTCGCGACGGCCTGGGGAGCGCGAACGGGTGCGACGGCCTCGGTCGTCAACCTGGAGAGACATGGTGGTTGCTTGGAGTTTTTGGGCAGCCGAACTAGGTTTGTCGCTGTCTGGCTTGACTGCCAAAGCACGAGCTGATGGGAATCGAGGTGGGGTTTTGGAGCTCGCGAGTTGAGACAAAACGTGCGGGACAGGGAGTGAGGGGTTCTCTCTGGCGAAAGGTGGGACAGGGACTGTAGGGCGATGTGAGCTCCTCTTTTTTCCTCTTATATATCAGATGGAGAGAAGATGAGATGTCGCGTGCCTCTTGTGGACTTCAATTGAGCAGCGCACGGCCGACTTCAAGTACTTGTGCTGATCTTGGAGCCTCGGGAAGCGGGTTGGATACGAAACGAAGGACAAGGAGGCTGTGGATGCATGTAAAAGAAAAGAAAATGGGACGGCAGAGGGAAGGAACAGACACACTAAGGTAAGGTAAGGCATGGGAAAATGGGGTGAGTGAGCATGAGCAAGCCACCGAAAAGGAGAAGAGTTGGGCTGAAGGATATGAAACCCACCCAGTTGCATGGCGTCTCTTCCCGTCCTGACCAGAGCGGCATCAGCAGTAGCAGCAGCAACGGCTGCGGTACCATGCAGTAAGCTAATGGAGCTCGCGTCGTCCCCTGTCCTCAGTGGCTAGCTTGGCGGGAAATGCGTCGTATGGGCTGCTAGCGAGTAATGCTTCATGACATTACCCGCAGCACCGGCCTGGCATCATGAGGTAGCCGTGTCTCTTGGATCTGCTGATCATTCTTGTTTGTCTAAACCGTCAGGCGCTAATGGCTGTGTGGTTGCGCCGGTTGGTCCAATGGCTGGCGATGGCCTCAATCTAAGGGGCCCTGAAAAGGGTCAACACCATTCTGTCGTACTGCGTGCACCAACTTCCAAGACCCCTCCGAAAGGCCAGGAGGCGGGATGGATGTGGACCTGAGAGGAGGGCTGTGAACGACGGCAAGTCCGTGGCAACGGGGTCCTCCAAGGAAGCTAAGATCTCCGAGCCCGTGGGCGGCGGCGGCGGGAAGAGGGGGATACGGGGAGCCTCTGCGAAATCGAGAGCGATTCCCAGCGGCCCGTCTTGTATTGTGATGACATGCTGCAGCGGAGCGGGGCCGGGATCCCCGCCGTGCTGCCCTACTCGTCCTATCAACACGCTCTCGCTGCGGACGCTGCAAGGGCCTCTGGGGGGCTGAACGAGTGCATGCTGCCGGTGCTGCGGCATTGACGCTAGAAATCGGTCGACGACTTCGGCTCGGCTGCGAGTCTGTTGACTTAGGTAATCTGTATTTCTTATGTAAGACATGGGGAACCGGAGACTTTCGGCCATAGGCTGGGCCGCCGTTCGTTGTTGCTGCGCAATCGGGTTATCGGGATAAGCCGGCTGCACGGGCCACTATCAGTCTCCACAGTACCAGAGCTCCCCAACGGAACGAATTCGGAGGTGATGGAACTCCTGTTAATTATTGAGCCGGGGGAAAAACGAGTCCTTTTTTTTCTTACCTCTTCTCGTCCTTGGAGATCTTGAGTTGATTTGGCAATAACTTCACGCACTCCTCTTCATCACCCCTCGAGGTCCTCACGCTTCAATTGGTTTGGAATAAGCTCGAATTTGTGACTTGGACCGCTGTTTTTTATTCTCCAAAAACCCCTTCTCCAACCGCGAATAGAAAAAACGCCCGCCATGCTTCGATCGGCACCAGCTCGTCGCGCCGCTTCCGGCCTGGCGAACACACGGCTTACCGTTATGCCGAGGACATGCGCAAAGAGCCTCTCCACATGCTCGACCCGATACACCTCCTCTTCCCCCGCAGCTCTTTACCCCGCGGCGAACTCCAGATCAACAAACCTCACCAGCCCTTTCTCCCTCCAGCGAAGCCTTCACACCACCGCTCCCCGAATGGCCGAAACCCGTACCGAGAGCGACGCCTTTGGCGAGATCCAGGTCCCCGCGGACAAGTATTGGGGCGCCCAGACTGAGCGTTCTCTCGAGAACTTCAAGATCAACCAACCCCAGGATCGCATGCCGCCCCCGATCGTCAAGGCCTTTGGCATCCTCAAGGGCGCTGCCGCCACCGTCAATATGCGCTACGGCCTCGACGAGAAGATTGGCAAGGCCATCCAGCAGGCCGCCGCTGAGGTCGCCGAGGGCAAGCTGCTCGACCACTTCCCCCTCGTCGTCTGGCAGACCGGCTCCGGCACCCAGTCCAACATGAATGCCAACGAGGTCATCTCCAACCGCGCCATCGAGATCCTCGGCGGCGTCAAGGGCAGCAAGAAGCCCGTCCACCCCAACGACCACGTCAACCGCTCCGCCTCCTCCAACGACACCTTCCCCACCGTCATGCACATCGCCGCCGTCCTCGAGATCGAGCAGGAGCTGATCCCCTCCCTCAAGAGCCTCCGCGATGCTCTGCAGAAGAAGGTTGACGAGTTCGACGCTAAGCAGATCATCAAGATTGGCCGCACCCACTTGCAGGATGCCACCCCCTTGACCCTCGGTCAGGAGTTCTCCGGATACGTCGCCCAGCTCAGCCAGAGCATCAAGAGAGTCGAGTCCTCCCTGCCCGACCTGCGCCAGCTCGCCCAGGGCGGCACCGCCGTCGGCACCGGCATCAACACCTTCCAGGGCTTCGCCGAGGGCATCGCCGAGGAGGTCTCCAAGATGACGGGCACGAAGTTCGAGACCGCCCCCAACAAGTTCGAGGCCCTCGCTGCCCACGACGCGATCGTCCAGGCCCACGGCTCCCTCAACACCCTCGCCGCCTCCCTCTCCAAGATCGCCCAGGACATCCGCTACCTCGGCAGCGGCCCCCGCTGCGGTCTCGGCGAGCTCAACCTCCCCGAGAACGAGCCCGGCAGCTCCATCATGCCCGGCAAGGTCAACCCTACCCAGTGCGAGGCCCTCACCATGGTCTGCGCCCAGGTCATGGGCAACCACGTCGCCACCACCATCGGCGGCATGAACGGCCAGTTCGAGCTCAACGTCTACAAGCCCCTGGTCATCCGCAACCTCCTTCACAGCGTCCGCATCCTCTCCGACGGCATGCGCTCCTTTGAGAAGAACCTCGTCGTCGGCCTCCAGGCCAACGAGGAGAAGATTGCCAGCATCATGAAGGAGTCGTAAGTCACCAATGTCGTCCAGTGTTTTATTTGTATCATATTCGCTAACATTTGACAGCCTCATGCTGGTTACCACCCTCAACCCCAAGATTGGCTACGACATGGCCTCCAAGGTCGCCAAGAACGCGCACAAGAAGGGCCTCACCCTCAAGGAGTCCGCCCTCGAGCTCAACGCTCTCTCCGAGGAGGACTTTGACAAGCTCGTCCGCCCCGAGCTCATGATTGGCCCCAGCGCTTACAAGCAGTAGAGGCCCTCATATGTGTTGATGCTGTTATTGTTGATATAAAGTGGAGAGCTAATCAAAACCCACCCCACGCCTTGTGTAAAACTACCTTACGTAACGATATCCTGTTACCTGTGAAAAGGGAAACAATGCGGTCTTGAGCGATCCGTGTTTGTAGAAATGAACTCGTAGAAGAAAGAAATATATTATGACACTTCAAAATTCCACATCATGAAAGATGAATTAAGACCTAAGCTGACCCCGCCATTTCACATGTGATAAAATCTCATACCCCGCATCCCACGCGCCACATGGGCTGTCAGAAGCTGTCTCTCCGTTCGGATGGGGGAATCATCTCGCATGCGTGGGCTTAAGCGCAGCCCGTCCCGAATTGTACAGACGACATGTGTCGTATGTGGAAGTTTGCCTGTGTAAAGCAAGCTTTGCACGGTCACAAATAGTCAAGGCTCGCCGCGGATCCTGCTCCACAATCCATAGAGACTCAGTTTGAACAATAAACCTTCGCTTGTGGGAGCGACTCATTGTGAAAAGTGGAGAGCCGAGCGTAAGATGTCTAAGAGTAGGAAGTTCAGGCCACGAGTTTCAAGGCAAAAGTCCCGGGAAGGTTGAGGGCTGGACTGTTTGGGTTTGAATTTTCGTGAGACCGTACGAGTTACCGAATCGAGACGGAGGTTGCCACGGTACCGTAATGCCATTGGTCGAACTGCCCTCGCCGTGGACAGGAAGTCTCAACGTCAAGTTGACAGCCACGAGCAGCCTGATTCACTTTGTGAGAGTGGCATTCACTGGCGGTGCATTGAATGATTATCTGCAGTTGTCGGGGTTTGCGTCAAGATTGGAGCAGACATTTGCGTCGGAGAGCGAACTGTATCTGGGTTCTTGCGCGATCCTCGCCCTACCTTGGGTGCCTTTGATTGAAAAGATTCGGTGCAGGTCAACAAGCTGTACCATATGACATAGCGTACTTCCTACCACGGAATCGCACGAGCGGATCAAGTGAAACATTCTGTAAATCATCGATAAGAAACCCCAAGGGATCAATCATACAAATCATATGTGCAGCCTGGCTTAAGCAGGACGAATACTTCATTTCCACGTCTGATTCCAAGGTAGTCAAACGCCCTGTAGTTCTTGAATCGCGGCTGTAACCAGTTCGCATACCATCTCTTGCCCCTGTAGAATGTGCCGTGCATCATCAAAATTCTAACCGCAGACTAAATGGTCTAAAAGAGTCATTCTGGATCCTCCGCCTACGATCTTAGCAGGTAGTTGCGGTAAGCCAAACGTAAATTCAGTCTGATTCTAGATCTTTCAGGCATGCTACAGGCAGCCAAAAACTCCTCTGGTAACTTCATAATGCAAAAACGTCATTTGCGTAATTAGTGCAACAGAAACCAACGGACATCGTGAAATTTGATATAGCCAAGTGAAATAAAAAGTGGCGCATATATACACTCGTCAATGCTCTTTCCATATGCGCTCAGAAATAGAAGCCGATGTGGCGTAGGTCCTTTAGCGTCAAATTTGTCTCTTCCACCAAGTACTGAGACAGCTTTCGGCGCCGCATCTGCTCCGTGAACGAATCGACCTTCCTACGTTTCGGAGGACTGGATATGAGAACGTTCGGATCAACCTTTGCTTCTTTGATCAAATAATCCAGCATTCTCCGCTGTAATCTTGACCTGCAGAATAAAGCAGCTCCTAGCGTGCTGCCATAAAATTTCCCCACGGAGCTATTCACATCATAGCCGCGCTCTTCAATGAAGACTCGGGTGCATTTTACTGCACCGTCACGAACTGCCTTTCCCAGAGCCGTTACATTGTTGTCCGTCAAGAGTTCTACATTGGCTCCGTGTTTCAAAAGCTGTTTGAATGTTTCGTCGGCGTCGACGGAAAAAGCAGACTCCGCACAACACATTGCTCCGCCGGCTTGGCACGGAATGTTTGGGTCTGCTTTCCACTTCAACAACAATAGAACGATGTCACTACTTTGACGAGGAGCAGCGACGCATAGAGGTGTATGATAAATGCTGGAGTTTGGGTCCGCGTTTTTCTCAAGAAGCAGTTTGACGATGGTCGAATGCCCAAATTGACACGCGTGATGTAGTGGAGACCAGCCAGAAGTCTCATTCAGGTCGTTGACTTCTACCCCATGATCGATGAGAAATTCGCAAAGCTTGTGGTGCCCACTCTTTGCAGCAACGGATAGCAAGGAGTCGCCGTCTTTTGTCGTCTGGTTGAGGTCAACCCCAATTAGGTGTAGATACTCCAGTAAGTCGAAAGACCCTAAGACGCAAATCGCAAAGATAGGGTTGGAATGTGAAAACATGCCTCCATGGTAACTCGACGACAGCAATCTCCTCGGAGTCTCTTTGTCGGTCAGAGAAGTCTGGTGTTGAAAGCCCGAAGGGTCGACAGTATCACCAAGGCTCAGACAATACCTCAAAACGTCTGAAATTTCCTTTGTGTCTGGGCATTTTCTATATATGTTCCGAACGTAGTTTAGCCAATTTCTCGTAGCATATTGGCAAAAATCGATGTCGCTGGCGCCATCCACCACCATATGTGGTGCATTATCTCCCTCGTTTTGATCAGCTGCCTGGTCTGTTGTCAAAGACGCCTGTAAAAGCAACAATGTTGCCACGTCACGTTCGGCGTTGTGTGTCCAAGTGTTGAGCTTAGCATCGAAATATTCTGCGATTGAGGCATGTGGAAATTTCCATCGCTCATTGTTAAACCCGTCTTCTTTAATGATTAGATGGCGGCAGATATTGGCTAATTCAGCCTCTGACGTGGTTTCTTCGTCCAAAGCAAGGTTGAACTGATCTCCGGTCTGACTGAACGACAGCCGAACAGCATGGAGAAGACTGGCTGTATCTAGCGGTGACCGGGCCCATTTAACCCACATGGAAACTCTCATGAGAATCATTAGGGCGTGGTCGTCTTGCCGAGAATAAATCTCTTCGTAAGAGGCCACGAGGCCTTTTGGAAGCTGCTCCAGTCGCTGCTTCACGTCGGCCACTGTATTCAACGGTTCTAACTGATCCCACTGCAGCTGAACCCATTTGAACCTGATAACAAACGAACGTCAATAGTTGCTTCTGATATTAGGAGTTGTAAAAGAATAACGTACATTCCACCATGTTTCTCGAGAAGAGCATTTCTCACAAGCGATTGCACACTCTGTCTCTTCCAGACAGGGTTGAGGCCGTCTTGTCTGAGCTTGGAGTCGATGTATTTCTCAATGTCCTTTTGGTTGTCTGTGGTGCTGATCTGGATGAAACTTGATGTGCCCATCAACTCAGTAATATCTGTTTCTGGGCGACTGGATACGAAGACCTTGACGGGCCGATCGGAGTTTTCGACTAAATTCCGAAAGAAGCTTATAACCCGCGCTCTTGATTTCTGCTCGCACTCATCCAAAGCATCCAGGACTAAGATAGAGCGTGAGTATGTGTTGACCAAGTCGCGCACAAGGCTTTCGCATGTAGACACTTCCAGGCTTGGTCGAGACGGATCAGCACCCTCACAGAACTCGCGAAGCTTGGTGTGCCATATGTCGCGGTGACGGGATACTGTAAAGAGCTGCACGATGTAGCTGCTGAGAATGGATTGAATGTCTCTTTGGCCGGATTGTGAGCGGTCACAGTAAAAGTGGGCAAATCCTTCACCATTTCCCAACGCATCGCGAGGACGAGTACGATAGCGATCAATCACTTTAGAGACGAGAAAAGACTTCCCAGCTCCCACTGTTTTCAGTCAATCAGCAGCGATTCCCGAAATAAGGAGAAGAAATGGCGTACTCTGACCATTGAGCCATAGGATTGACGAGCAGCTTGACCCTTCCCAGGCAAGGAACCTTGGATGCTGTAAAAGCCATTCGCAAGTCCCATTGGTTCTCAATTCTTTCTTGGCAACATGGATTTGGTCAACTTTAACGTCGCTGATGCGATTCATGGCTTCCTCTCTGTCTCGTCTTTCCTTGTCTTTGAAGTCATCCAGAAGCTGCGCGACCCTATCATCGATGCGTCTTAGAGGACTGTGGAGACTTTGCAAAAGCTCTAAATTCCTCTCTGTTGACTCACAAACGCAAGCACCTGCGTTCTTCGACGCTTCGTTCTCCGTGTTCGTCAGGTCCGATAAGAACAATTCCGCACGGTTCGGGTCAATGAGAGCCGTGAGAAATTGATTTACCCAACTGTCTTCCCCGCCAAGCTTATTGAATGTCAAAGCAAGCAGGTCCAGCGAGGATCTGTAGAGCTCAATCAGAGATTCTCTCAGGAGCACTCTTGAGGGCTCTATCAAAGTCGCGCTAGAAAGGCCGTAGACAGCTTCATATATTTGGCCGCGTCTGACGGTACTGAGAATGCGGTCGGCGGCGCCAAAGACAGCGGTGATTTGCTCTACTCGACCAGTTTCGGCCTGTGTTGGTTAGCAAAAATCAGGAGCAAGAATGGACGAAATTAGTTTGGCTAAGTCTACCTTCAGGAGCACTTTGAGTGCCGACCATACTGGTGAAGCCGGCGCTGGGGCCAATGGCACGGCGATGTCGCCGATCGTAGTCACCCAAGTCACGACTCGATTTGCATAGTCCCGCCACAGGATCTTGTGCCCGTCGATTTCCAATCTTGCGCTGGCATCCTTGTATGCGGCTTCGCTTTGTCTGACTATTGTCGTAAATTCTTTGACTTGGATGGTACTCGAGCGATCGATGTCGAGTTTTCCGAACCAAGATTTGGTGTCCGGGAGCGTTTTCTCGAGCGCCTCAGACCACAGATCGGTTGGCTTGTTTTCTGCAATGTTAATCGGTTGATGCTTGGGGAGCTGAGCGTTTAAAGAGGCTGCGTCATCACCATGTGCTTCGGTAGACGGTTGAGTAGGTTTGCTACCAACGTCTGCGGTTCCGTTTCCCGCTCGTTCAGATGAGGTTGTCCCGGCCACGCCATTCGACAGGGCATTTTCAGCGGACTTGGCCTGCGCCTCTGGGTTTGGTTTGTTCGATACGGCTGGGTTTGACGACGGCCCTGCTGAAACGGGTGTTTTATTCATCAATCCAAGTTTGACGCGAGCGATCAAGGCAGAAACGCGGCCAGATTTCGCATCCTCGGATGACTTGGGTCCTGCCATCATGAATCCGTACTGAACAATTGTTCGATACCCCGATCGCATTCACAGATGTTCCTTCTGGTGACCCACGACTGAAAAGGACTGCCCGAAGACAGTGATGAGCTTTGTGTGCCGATTGACAGATCCAGGGTATGACATTTTGACCAAAGAACTGCAAAGAATCGGTCAAGATCGGGATTTGCGGTCCATCGCATACCACAATTCTGGGAGCAGATGGTCTCCGACAGACAGGCGTGACTTGGAGATGAGGGGACAAAGAGAGTTCGAGGGCAGGCTGTGATAGCTGAGGGTGTTGCCCAGTGCCTGACCGGAAGAGTTCAGCCAGAAAAGGGGTCGTAAGGCATACATACATGCGCCGTGCAGCGCTTACCTGCATCACAACGGGAATCTCCTGTCCAATGGTCCATGTGTACGCCAGGCCACATGCCTCCTGTTCACAATCACCCTCCAATAACACCTTGCTACGCAGTAGTAAAATATGGAGTCCTGTTGGTTTTGTATTATGGTTGAAAGTGATCGTGTGGTTAATAGATGGCAGTCCTGAATACTGCGGATTTACGGATATAGAGGTCGAAAGGGGAGTTGGGCCGGGATCTAGATCTCTGCCGCTCATTGATGTTAGGACTATCAAAGGGGCAATAAAACAATCTGCTGCTTAACACATCCTGGCAACTTCTTTTTTTCCACCATGGCTACTCCCACTACTGCTCTTCGTGGTGTCTTTTAGGATTTTCCTTATAGAATGTACGTTGATACAGGTCATCTTTTGTCACCCACTTGACTACCTTGGTGAGGTGGGGCTTTTGATATTCAACCGGTCCGAGGTCAGCCAGAACTTAAGTTCCTGTTAATAATCGCCTCATGGTCTTTCTTGACTATGCTGATTGTCTCGTACAGAGATCAAGTCCATGACAAATGTCTTTTGCACACCCGAATCCATGTAATAAATTAGACTCTGATCCAGCCAGGTGGAGAAAGTAGACAGCCATGAAAGTTCCTCGCCGATCAGAGATCGAACCTTGCCTACCTGAC
This sequence comes from Colletotrichum orchidophilum, assembly GCF_001831195.1. NCBI lineage: Eukaryota > Fungi > Ascomycota > Sordariomycetes > Glomerellales > Glomerellaceae > Colletotrichum > Colletotrichum orchidophilum. The sequence continues at coordinate 193,811 of NW_019173025.1, forward strand.
CTTTCTCCGATGCACCAGACCCAGGTATACATATAGCCAAGTCATGCCTCTCCCCAGGACCTTCCAATCTCACTTGTAGACATGTAACACGAAACCCACAAAAGTAAGAAAGAAGACAAAACACGCAGACATAAAATGGCAGGAAGAATCAACGTCGCATTTCAGAGGTATCTCGCCATGCCCTCCATCAGAGCCATGGTCCCGCCCGCTCCGAGATTCAGGACCAAGCAGCCGCGTCCGCTATCGACAACAGCCTCCGAAAACAAGAGAAAAGCACCCTCCGAGCTCTTCTCTTCTCTGAAAACTTCTTCCGGCCAAAACGCGAGGCAGCACCTCAAAGATCTCGAAACGCAACCCAGACTCACCAAATCACCGCACAGCGTCTATAAGACGGTGATGACGCAGAAGGTCGCCACGAGGGACAAGACCCTCAATTCACCAGCGGGAAGACCAACCATCCGGAAGAAACTCACCAGCAGCTGCCAAGGAACCCTTGGGATGGCGGAGAGGTTGAAGGCCACTGCTGCAACCTCTTGGAAAGTCGGCACGGCGACGACGATCCTCCTCTCCCTCGCCGTCTACAGCTATTGCGCTTTCTTGGAGGAGGCCGAGAGAAGGAGGATTGCGGCATTTAAGAGGATTAGGAATTATGACGATGCAGAGCCGCAGGTATCTAGATACTCTATGCACTGCGACGAGAACGCGGAGAGGTCGCGGTATTGGTACGCCGCTTGTATCTGAGGGATGGTGCGTCCTCGGTCCTCGGTCTGAGGAGCTTAATAAGCTGGCTGTTGGATGCAGTGTATAATAACTAGTCATTAATCATCGTATTCTTTTATCTCGAAGTGAGATACCCCTATGATATATTTTGGGCTTTTTCAAATATCCTGTGGAAAAAATTGTGAGCCTCGAGACCATGCCTGTCACCATATGACTATCGATGTGTTTTTGGACTTCTTTTCCGCACCACTTGCCAGAAGGAAAGCAGTGTTCGTTCCAGAGGGTAGTATAGAGCCTCTCCGATCAAGTAAGTTGACATCTGGAGACCATCGAGGTTGTTCCAGATGATAGAGATAAACTTCCTGAAAACAATGGCAAACCGATATCTCTGGACAGAGACTTTCAGGCTCGTGCCATCTCCGAAATGAGCGCCTAGATGCTTTTCTCGAGGGATTTCCCACACGTAGAAACATTACGTATCATTCCTCGCAAATGATAATTCCCCCCCCCCAAAACCGAATCAGGTAGCAAAAAAAAAAAACGAGAAAGATCCCACAGAACAGCAGCAATGATCCCTTCAAGACTCTTCACACCTCTAAAGAGACAGCTCTCCCAGACAAGTCCAAGGACAACTCCAACCCGAGATCCAATCAACACCCCATCACAAGCTCGCCTCCTCTCCTCCACGTCTAGCATCCAGGCAAAGGTCAACCACCCAGACATCGACACCTTTATACGATACAGCCTCCGCGACGGTCCCCCCCATACACCACGACCGAAACCGCACCCGCGCCCGCACCACCGCCGTCCAGGCACAACACCACCAGCGAATAACACACACCCAGAACTCGCATTACTAGTCCCATGGAAGCAGCCCAGCGTAGCGGTAGGCGAAGCAGCAGCAGCATCAGCAGCCAAAACCCATCTCGCAAACGCCAGAATCGCGACGGACCACCTCCGCCGGCGCCGTCTGCTGCAGTCTCAGCAACAGCAGCAGCTGCCATTCTCGAAACATGTAGGTGGCATGAGGACCATCGCGGCGGATATGGCGAACCGGTTAAAGACCCTGACCGAATTCGCGAGGTTGTCTCGTCCGTCCCGAGAGTCGAGAGGCTCTGACGACGGCGGCGGCGGCGGCAACAGTGACACTCGACCGTGTCAAGGGGACGACGAGGTCCTACTCTCCAAACCTGACCCCGAGATGGACAGGAAACCACCTGCTGCGTATTGGATCGCCTTCATGTCCGTCGGTGTCTTGTTGCAATGCCTTTGGGATCCCTTTGTAAGCTCAAATTCGAGTCAAGGACCCCGGGGGATGGGTGAAGATGCGGCGAGGTCAGGAGGGACAAGGAACGTTTTAGAAGAGGAGCCAGAGGACAAGGACGATGAGCTCCAAAAGCTGCAGTATCTTGCGGCAGCTTAGATTGTACACACGGCAAAGAAGACACAACAATGGAAGTCACAGTCGTACGTACGCATGCTCCTGTTGAATACCTCTATTGATTCACCCATCACATCACACCGTGGCTCTCTCCCTAGTGCAAAGTCATCATCTACCCATCATCCCAAAGCCGGCGACTCATAATGATGGGCCTCGCCGGATCCCACGGCCCATAAATCTCATTCTTGTACTTTTGCAACCCAATCAACCACCAACTACACCCGCCCATCGCAATCGCCGAGATGAGCACGCTGACAACCATGCCCGCGACCGCGCTCTTCCAAGGCCAGCAGGACCATTCCACCCCGGCACAGGTGCCACCACCACCACCATTATCACCCACAATCACGCCCACGCCGGCGCCCGCCCCCAGGACGAGGAACACTGTCATGGCATAGTGGTACCCCCAGCTCCGGTGCCTCGCGTACCGCCGAAACACGGGGAATAGACCAAACACCTCGATGCTGAAGAGCGTGAGGCTGAAGACCTGGCCCGTGGACGGCAGGCGGGACGCGAGCACCGTCGAGGCCATGAGCGCGGCATTGGTGGACAGCGAGGCGGGTATGTTGACGCGGACGCCGCCCGAGTAGTCAAAGAAGAAGATGTTGATGGTGAGTAGCCAAAAGGACATGGCCCAGATGCTGTCGCTCGACGTCGACTTTGTGAGGGACTTAAGGATCGGCGAAAGGCCGAGGAGGGTCGAGTAGATGAGGATGGCGCTCTTGACAGTGCTGAGGCGCTGGTTGAGACGGCTGTTGTCGTCGCCCGGTAGCGGGAACGACGAGCGACGCGGGAGGGGGAAGGGGTTGCCGCTACTGCTGTTGCTCGTGACTTCCTGGCTGTGGTGGCGGTAGACCGAATGCGAGGTCGCCGAGGTGGAGGAGATGAGGGAGCTCGCAGAGGCAGAGTGCGCGTGCCGCGCCAGACGAGGCCGCTCGGCGCTGCTGGAGAGGTTTGTCGCGGAGCTTGTGGCCGTCGTGGCCGTCGAGGAGGCGGTGCCGCCGTCGTCGGCGTGCAGCGGCGGGCGCCTCATGATGCTCCCCGTCCGACGACTGGGCTCCAACCTCCTGCCCGCGGCCGTCGAGCTGCCCGCCAGACCGCCGCCGCCGCCGAGTTCCTTGCGCTCCTCGTCGGCCTCCCACCGCTCCCATAGCAGCCATCCCAGGAACGTCGCCATGCTGCTAAAGGACACAATGGACACGGGCGACACCCGTTCCTGGGATATGAGGACGAAGCACACGATGAAGAGGATGACGGAGCAGACGTGCTGGACAATGACGGTGGAGTCGGCGACGAGGGGCCAAAAGTCGTAGGGTTGCAGGCGTGGGTTGCGCTGGAGGCTCTCGAGGAACGTGTTCTGGTCCGTGTAGTTGTCCGGATAGCTCTGCTTCACCCACATCAGCTTCTTCCACGTCCGCTTGCGACTCCGGCGAGAGCGCGAACGGTCGCCGGCGGCGGCGCTGTGACGGAGGCGTGCGCGGGCGGCGCGGTGGTCTGCACCGGCAGAGACATCGGGGAAGGAGGGCACCGGTCGGCGCGGCGGGGAGGTGGCTAGGAAAGCATCCTCGGGCGCGAGACGGGACCGGTCTTGGCGCTGGAAGTTGGTGGTGCTGTTGTTCGTGCTGCTGTTGGTGGTGCCGGTGCTGAGGGCCGTCGGCAGGGTGGAGGAGCGGGTGAGGGGCGGGGGGAAGGTGCCAAAGTCCGTCGGTGTTGACGGTGACATGAGGCGCGGCTTGAGGAAAGGAAAGATAAGGAGTGCGAGACTCAATAACGTAAATGAGTGTAGTAGTGGCGATGGCTAAGGTAGAGCGTTGAGACCGAGACCTTTCTCAGCCTCGCCGTCGCAAATGGGCTGAAGTCGGCGCAAGGCTGTAGACCAAGTCAGGCCACGCAGAATGCGCGTGAGAGGGAAAGAGCCAGGGGGGGGCCGCCAGGTCTGGGGAGGACAAAAAAAAAGAAAAGATAAAAGAGGGTGCGTGCACGGACGGGGAAAGGGGATTGGTGGGGAAGCCGAGTCAGTCGAACTCGACAAGGGTGCGCAGCCCGGACCAAGTCGCTGGATTGGGCAACATTTTCAAGCCAACAAAAAAGCAGACAGGTCGGTGGCCGAAAGAAGCGTCCTCCGCAGCCCATCAACGAGTGTGTGCTGCAGCTTCTGCTTGTTGCATCTGTTACCTCGGAAAGGAGGGTGGGTGGGGCATGTGTATATTGTCCCGTCCGTTCAACCACCGTCGCCAGCTCAAGCTTAATTCTTCTCTTTTTTTTTTATGTCCGAGTCGGGGCGAGTCGAGGCTCGGAACCAGCACCGAACCTACCAAAGGTTATTTTCTATCGCGCGCAGTAGGCTCGACGGATGGGCGGACGGGTGGATGGATCATGGACAGATCATGGGAAGGAATAGATGACTGCCTGTCTGCCTGTCCGCCTCCAACCCTGCCACGGATTGCGTCCGCGTCCACCTTACCCAAAAGCTAATCCAAGTTAACCAACTCTTCATGATGGTGTCATGACACGCAGCTCCCGCCATGGCCCACTCATGATCCGCGGCCCCCTTCTTGACAGACAACAACCCAGTATTCGTGGACTTTCTCGCGTCCATGGTCCATAGTGACCCGAAAAAGGCAACTGTCATCGTTCCTAACTTTCCGTGGCGATGCAAGACACTATATACTGCCAAGCAACACATCAGATTACGTCCAGAATCGCAACCCGCGGCGTCCCAGCGCCGGATTCTCGACAGCATCACCACCAACAACAACAACATCAACACAAGAACACTATACCAGACCACGAGGCTAGCGGTCCACTAGCATCCGTACGACAGGTGCCCGATTCCCGAGAGAAACGACCCTCGAACGGGGCTCCACCTCGCCTTGTTCTGCACCGCCTGGCTCTGCCTCAAAGGGCACCGCCGGCAACACCGTGCCCCGCCAGACCCATGTGCCCGTGAAATCCGAAAAGCAATTCCAGAAGCACTTTGAAGCCAGCAGTCTCGTTTCTGTCTGCCTAGATGGCCCCGGATTTCTTTGCAGGGAGCCCCGCCTCGGCACAAAGTTTGTTCGCTAATTCTCCCCTGGTTGACTGGTTGTCCCGCTGGAATCGGCCCTCATGCTGCGTTCCTGAGGGCTGAATGGACATCCCCGTCCACCCGTTGCTAGTCAATGGCGACATTTGTTCTCTATCGCTCTCGTGGTCGTGTGCTCGTCGGTGATTCTTTAGTCCATCGTTCGCCTTCGGCTGGTACCAATCTTCTGGGCCCCTCCCCAGCCAGGCCCCTCCGCGTTGGCATGGTTTATGTCGCGCGGTCCAGACCACTCGCCGCGCCCTACAGGGACTAGGCCGGAAATGTAGCAGGCTGCAGCAATGGCAGGCATGCCTACAGGGCGCTACCCGTACACAAAGAGAGAGAGAGTGTGTGTGAGAGATCTCGCCTGGACGTGACTGCTTAATTTGGAACTCGGGTGGGCCGATCAGAAGAACTCCAACGCCTTTACGGAGTACTCTGCCTTCTTCTGCTGGGAGATTCTTGGCAACAGCGCGGATCTGGTTCTGGCCCAAGGGGCTCGAGTTACTGACGTTTCGGCGACACTAGTGCGAATAGCCTCACGATCAGCTCGATGGGACGGCCGAGTGAGGGTCGGGGTGGCATCGACGATCCCCTTTCCTTCAGACTCAGGAACAAAGGCAACATGACATCAACGAGCGGGCGATCTGCGACGATTCGGCTCGACCTCCTCTCTTCAAACATTGCTTGCTGTTGCAAGTCTTGCCGGACGTGCTTGGCAAGCTTGGCAAAGTCAGATGTATGCGGGTTCGGGGTCCTCAAAGTCTCATTCCCATGGCACCCGGTGCTTTGCGTGCCCATTGTCGGTGGGCTGGTCTGAGAGCATCTGTTGAAACCGTTTTGGCGTTCAGACAACCTCATCATGGAGGGCAAGAAAAGGCGGGTATCGCAGCTGCTGCCGATGTGGGCCTCGGTTGTAATGGAACGAAACTGTCACAGGAGGACGGAGGCAGGCTTGGCAGGCTCCAACTTCCCAAGACGGGGGATTTCATGTTTCTGGTTCGTTAATGCTTGCTCCGTCCAGTTACGGCCACCTTGTAGCTCAAGAGAGACATGTGAGCGATGTCTTCAATCACCGCATTGCAACGAAAATGGCGAATGTGCAGGCCATTTGACGGCGGCACGGCGGCTGGCATAGCGATGTCGGCATCTGCCGCGCCAGTGGTGTGGTGACTCTAGAAAAGAAGTCCAAGCAATGGAACCGGAGCGCTAATCAGTGGATCCTGGGCGTCGATCCATTGCTTGGGTTCGCCAGCTGCGATTTGGCTTTGGCGCCAACTCTCACCTGGCACTGGACAGAGAGACCGTCGCATTAGGCGTTTGTTGGTGGGTATTGTCATGACGGGGTCTCGGGCGTAAAGTGTACCCAAGTCGAAGAGGATCTTTTGTCGTCCCAGCCCAGGACAACTCGGAGGTTGTATGGTAGATAAAGATGATTGCTGACGGTGTCGAATTGCTGTTGACGGGCTCCCTTCATTTCTTTGAAAGAGGCAGTGTCTCGGCGCTGAGTACTGGCCGTCGTGCGCAGCGTGCCGCATGCATATCCGTAGGATAGGGCGCAGCTGAGTGCAATCTCCTCTGTACCAGGTCTGCAGCCACGAAAGCGCCAAGCATCGTGAGAACTGGCTGGTTGGACGAGGCTTCACTAAGCAACCTGGACACGCCAAATCGACAGGGGCCATCGGCATAAAATCCAAAACTGATGGGCTATCGACCCGGGCGGCGACCGCAGACAGGCAGTCTCAAAGTGCGCTAAACCGGTAGTGTCTAGCTGTAGTCGCTATACAGATATCCGTGGAGAAGAGGCGGGATACCGCGTGCCGTGCGTAATTCCATGGCCCCATTTCCGTGGGAAGCAGTGCCGTGAACATGAACCATGGACCATGGATGGAGGAAGGATAGGCCGAAGAGTCAGCGTCCCTTCTCGTGGCTTGGGAAACGTCGCTCTCCATCACGGTGGTCCCAGTGGGAGCCGGATCATCACTCTAGCTGTGGGAGAGCAGGGATTGGTTTGCGTGATTCATTTTCTTCGCTTTGCCGGTCGTTTTTCTCGCTTCCTTTCTTTTCTCTCCGCGAAATTCAATGGCCATGGGCCAGACGCGGCGATATTTTGGTGCTTGGAGAAGGACGCTGTGGGAGGAGTTCCGCTCGTGACGGTGGGTGGTATTATGTGATTCGCTCCATCGTACGCCTGAGAACCGCCAAGAAAGGCAAAGCTTCTGTGTGGTGATCTCAAGAGCCAGGACTCGCACAGGGCCAGTTTCGCTGCCCACGTGCTCCCGTTGGCAGATGTGGACGGGCAGAAGGCGGGAAATGAAAGCTGAGGGGACCAGACGGGGGTCGGCCAAGCTGCGAAGGATTACTCGAGGAAAGCTTGATTCTTTCCTTTCCCTTCCTTTGCCAAGTTGCGCAAATTCGTACAGAGTACATGGAGCAAGTACACATTAATCATCCGTCCTGCCATTCAGGTGTCGTGCTTGCGAGCAGCTGCACTTCCAATAGGAAACTGCGTTCTTGCAGGGAAGCCGGGGATCTTTGGGGAGGAGGAGGGAAGGGGAGGGGGGGGGGGAGCACAGCTGGGAAAGCGCAGCCACGAATCATAGGGCACAATCGGGCAATGTGCCGTCCAGATGGGGTTGTCGCTTACCCAGAAGTTGTTGGGCTGACCGGACGTGGGCTTGCATTCACAGCTTCAAATTTCAATAGCTTGCTTTGTTCTTTTTCACTGCATGCTGTCCTTCCTCGCCCCAATCGTGACATAATTAAACGAAGCAGCAGCAATGTGGAAGCTTGATTTGACAACCTGGCTTTACACCTCCAGCTTGTGATGGCAAACGTCGGGTCTTTCCCCTGACATACCGATTGGAATCCATCCATACTCCATACGGCGGCGTCTTTTTTGTCCGTGGTGTCTTTCGTCTCTTCTCAACCTCGGTCGACACCAAATGCACGTATGGAACACCCCGTTCGGCCTTCGGCCGTGACACATGAGATCTGCTGGCAAGGATTGCGTCCTTGTTACTTGGACTCTGGACTCTTTCCCTGGTTGTTAGGGTTTCCAATCCTCGCAAGCAAGTCTACCGTACTCTGTCTGTCTCTGTCTCTCCTTTTCCATCTCGCGTCCCTCGAATCCCGCGGCCCCTTGGGCTGCCCGTGCAAACACTGGCTATCCCTGTTCAAGTCTGGTGGGTGCCCTACGGTCTGCAGAACCCCCCGAAATGCATGGGCAAGCCGCGACGGAAAGAACAATCCAGGGGACTTTGCCAAACCTGCCTGCCAACCCACTAACTAACGCGCCTTTTGGGTTTGGGCGAGGTGGTAGTGCAGACGGGCGACCCAGCTCACCCCCGCGTCCACCTTGGCTCCGACTTCCAACCTCGTTGTTCGATCCTAAATCGGGTTACAGGAGAAAAGATTCGCAAACGGAGTTGCTCATGAAGTCATGTTCAAGGTGGCCCTCCACGTCGCATCTCACCTTTTTGATTTTCACCGATGATGGGGGCCGAGTAAGCCGGGTACCGAAAACAACGCAGACAAGAGCCAGAGCCGCAAGGCCGGCGAGCCTATCAACTTTACGCAAAGAAACGAGGATCGCCAGAACACAGCGCACGAGGTCGGTTACTCGGCAGGCTCTACTCGTTTTCATTACAGGCCTTCAGAGTCAGTCATCATTTGAGTGTGCCGCTACCGTTGCCGATGCCGTGCGTGCCTCTCCCGTCCCATCTGTCCATTTCGGAGAGAGCGCAGCTAAGCAGTTGCCCTTGCTTCTTCATACTGGGGGCCGGAGCTTTTAAAGACAAACGATCCTGGGGCACGACTCATCGACTGGTGCCGTCCATGTTACTCTGTAGTAGCCATGTCACCATGTGCGTGTGCTGGCACTTTGTACGGTCCGGGACACGCCCTGGCAAATTCAGGGAGAGAAGAAGCTTGCGGCCTACCATGTTTGAATCGAGACGCCCACCCGCTGCATTAAACAGGGTGCACCACAGCCCACAGGGTCCAGATCATCCCTGCATGCCTGGCTGAGCCTAGATCCCGGTCCTGGCCTGCCGCCCGAAGGCAGAGGGGGACAGCGGCCGGGCCCCAGCACCCACTTTTTGTGAGGGAAAGCAGAGAACAGACCAGAGGGATCTGAGAGAGAGGAGGAGGACAAGGAGGACGAGTTTGGCTCTGGCCTGGCTGGCTGGCTGGCTAGGTTTCGTGAGAAGACGGAGGGAGGGCGAAAGTTGTGAACAGAAACGCCGTCTTGGGTGAAGCTAATGCCATATTAATCCCAATGCGTTAAAGTCGGGTTTGCTCTCCTTTCTCTCGGCCATTCTCCTCTGGATCATACATAACACTACCACCTCACCCGCCCATGCCTCTTGTCTTCTGCACAAACACACTTGCAGCTGGTCACGGATAGTCAGTCCTATTTCAGATCAGACCCCATCTCTCCTCACTCCGGACGAGTCGAGGGTGTCTCTTTTTCTCGTTATATTACTTTCAGACCTCGCTCGCCTTGACACATCAAATTCCACGAACACCTACCTCTCCCGTTCTGCTCTCTCCTCCTGGCTGCACCCGGTCTCACACCTACCATTAGTCGCCCCATCCCATCTTCTTCATTCCTCACAACTCGGGAACACACCAGAGCCCGTTACTTGTTTTGTTTCACTCGCCTGCGAGCTTTCCCGCCCTCCATTACGGTGACTTTTCTGCGCTCGGTTTCGCACCTTGCCTCGACTGTCTCTGGTCGCCCTGCCGCTGTCGCCGGATCTCTTCTCTAACAGATTGGGTTGCCCAGACTTGGACATATATCCCTTGACGTTTTGGCACACCCCGCTTCGCTTTACCCATCTCCGTACAACTACCACGGCCCTCCGCCTAGAACTTCCACGTCTACCCACCTATCACTGCTTTTCGACTATCGCCTTGGCGTGAGAACATCGGAGGAACCGACATTGACGCAGTCGTGCTTGGAATCGTATTAAGCCTCACAAGCCAGTAACATCAACTCACACGACCTACTTCGATTGCAGTGAAGACCAGAAAAAGAACTCAGGTCCCTCGATCCTCTGGTCAGAGTCATTTCAACGTCTTCAATTATCGTGGAACATCAATAAGTAGACGCCGACCCTGAAATCTTATCCACCACCGAGAAGCAGGATCGATCAAGACAAGACGACAACGACGACATCTTCTCGAGCAGCATAACACCAGTTCTTGTATACAAAACAAGCACACCCAACCAAACGTAATCATCGACAAAATGAAGCCTTCATCATTTCTCTGCGCCCTTGGCATCACGCAACTGAGCTTGGCGGCTCCCGTTCCGTCAACTATCTCAGATATGGTGTCTGTCGTGAGGACCGAGGCACGCCGTCTAACGAGGGTATCACGCGTGTCCTTACACCGCACACGGCCCTTGACTGCCGTCTATGATAGCGAAACCGAATTCGATAACGAGCCAGTATCACCATCCGAGGACATGCCCCCGTCAGTCGTCCTCGCCGCACCCCGGCCGCTGACGACGGTCTACCTCCAGTCCCTGTCGAAGCACCCGGCATCTCGTGGCAAAGACAGAGTGGTGGACGTGGTGGGCGACGGGACCCCCGAGAAAATCACGCCAATGTCGCTCAAGGACGGATTGGCGGAGATGCTGCCCACTAGTCTTTCGCAGTGCTGGGAACATATCTCCCGGCCGATGACGCGAGTCTTTGAGCAGCATCCCGATCTCATTGTCCTCGGCGCCGTCATAGCTCTGGTTCTTGTCCTTTTGGTGCTGGAATTTATCGGTACTACCTTCCAAGGGTGAGTTTCATCAGCATCGACTGCTCAAAAAAGTGCATTAGACTAATAGATACGCAGCGTACGCCAGCACTATGACCCGCAAGGGGTGATCCGCTTGGAGGTGGACGAGAAGGCGTTCAAGACACCATCGTTTCGATGTGACTCGGTACCTATTTACGACGAGGAACAGGGTGCCGAGGAACCGAGACCGTGATGGGGCTTGGTGGTTTACCCATGGGGGGTAAAACAAGGGAAACAAAAAAAGAAAAACAACTCCAAAGCGTCTCAGGACCCACGGACTATTTTAATGTGATTACTAGACATTGCGATACCATCTTACTAGTATTGAGCGCAGCGCTGGTTAACAACATGGATAAAAAAAAACAAATAAAATCCATAAACAAATATCAACGTCCCCTTTCTTCTCTACAAGCAGTGACTGCAGCGAGCAAAACGGCCCGGGGCGTAGCACAAGCATTCCTGCGTCAGCCACGGCTTCGTGAGTGACGGCAGTAAATGGAAATGAGAAACTCTAAGCTCGGACTGACTCCCTGCTTGATCCGAAGTCTGCCACCCTCTAATGATCCCGTCTCATATTCTGAAGCGCGGATGAAGACGGGGTTCGGCGATCAGTCGTCACGGGCGAGTCTCCAAGAGAGCCATCTATGCGTGGGGGCCCGACTTGCCGAAAAAGTCTATATACTTTTAATTCCGCTTAAACTGATCGTTGGTAGCTTACTACTGGCCTGCTCGCGTAGCCAGTCCAAAGCAGAAGACACTCATCTCTGTATTGTATTTTCGGCGTATGCTATGTATGGGGTTTTGGATTCGACGGGCATTGCTGCGGCCGTCTACAGGACTTTTCTTTTTCTGTAAGTGCCGGGACAAGGTGACAAAAAGGGTTGGCGAGTCTCCCGCGATTGATCAGCGTCGTTGATTCAGCGGCTGCTGAGGAGAAGGGGGGGTAAGAGGGGTTTCTGCGACGGAACAAAAAATGACGGACGCCGGCAAACGTTACTCATCACGGCCAACACCATCATCCCTGGCGGGAGAAAACAGCGTCGCACACAGCTCATTGACAATCACAGATGCCTTTGAAAGCCAGGCCATTTCAAAGATCAGATCAGAAATCAAAGGGACCATACATAGTCGCAGTCTTGTCATTGACGCACGGAACGTTATTTCCCGTCTTGATAACGTGGCTCTCACACGCCAGATACTCGAGCTCCCAACGCCCAAAGCCGCGGGCTGCATACCTCGCACGTACTTCCCATCTCAGTCCCTGTTCCTCTGGCAAAGAAAAGGTTCAAAGAGGACGCGCGTACAGAGTTGAAGCATCGCAAGCGCAGGTCACATTCAGCCGTCATCACGAAGCAATTCGCCGACGGCCATATTAGCAGTCCAGTTATCTCCCAGCGCTAATCTTCCGAAGGGAAGAGAAACCAATGATGGGATGCCCTTCCTGACTTAATAATGAGAAAAGTTCAGGTTTGTTGTACTCGAGTGTGTGGTCGATCAGTATTGCCAAGGGAACCCGCCAATCTCACGATATCTTCCACCTTGCGCCTTTAAACCACCACATACGACCATACCCATTGGAAAACTCGGGATCCCGTCCGCTCTCCCATAGATAAGCTAATGAGGGCCGGATTAGTAGTTGGGTCGGTGACGACCAGCGAATACCTGGTGTTGTATGTCTTTTGATCTTTTTGTGAGGTTATCGTCGTTTTGTTGCGGTTGGTGACGATGCGTAGACGTGTGGGGTAGCCCGCCTATGTTTCGGGGACACTTGCTACGTCCGGGACGTGAAGAAGTAGAAGACTAGACTTTTATTAACTGTTCCGTCTAGTGGCATTTTGCATGATGCGTGCTTGGACGCCTGGGAGACATGGGAGTGGAAATGCAGCACGAGATATTGATAGGTAGTAAGTCGCCTGACGTACGATGTCGCTTTTACAGTTTTTGATGATTCGAGAACAGATTAGATAAGCGGGATGATACGATGGCTCATCTTGGACGGCGTAGTAGAACAGCCCACGAGTCCGCCGCGGTGTTTACTTTGGGAATTATCAAACGAGCCACGTCAAGGAGGGGCTGTGCAAATTCAATGACATCGGCATAAATATCCTCGGGAATCTGGCCCCTCTAATCCTTGATTTTGAGTTGCACAAGATCGAGAACAGTAGTAATTAGATTTGATCACACAATTTGGAACTCCAATACACCCGGTGTTCTGGGTGCGAAACCTAAAAAAAGGTAGATCGAGGGGCGCATCGCTCATGTTGTGGACCCTCAATGTAGGTCCACGACATGTTCTACATGCCCTCCCTTGCATAATCAAGGCGGCTCAACTTGGAGAGTGTCGTCATGGCCTTGGAGAATCAGAGAGGCCAATGGAAATCCAGGCCGCGGAAGAGTTGCGACGGAGCAGGGTTTGGTTGGCCGGGTATCTGCTGCTAACGTTGAGTGTTCCTGTCGTGGAAGGTTTGAATTCTCAGGGGAACAAGACCACAGTGTCCCAAGGAAAGGTACAATGACTCAATGCCGATGGCGCTTCGAATATGGGGTATGAAGAGACACACAAAGCAGAGCGCCCTGTCACACTACGGCGGCATCAAGACGCAGCAAATACATCCAAATGCATTGTTAGGAGGCATCCCTTCTCCCCCTTCTATCTTTCTAGTGTGTAACTCGTTGTATTCAATCAATAGCGTACAAAGCAGTGGGAGGCAACGGCCAGAGAGCAGGATGACTGTGACTTCAAAACTTGGCAATATCTGATTTGCTTTCGACTACACATACGGGTCGGTCTAGCCCGGCAGATGCCGCTTTATATCATTGCATCTTTCTCTCGTTCTTTCTTCCAGTAATAGCTTGCTGTGAGACTTTTGTGGTGGGAATTTGAGCTCAGCCTGACCTTGTATTCAACCTCGAATTTGACAGCGTCCAAGCCATGGAATCGACGAAGTTCCGCCAACAGAAGCGGCGCAGGTTGATAACCTTTTCAAACCAGCCAAAGATGGGCTATGTAACCAAACGGAAAGTAGCCTTAAGCGATACTCAATGGCCTTTCTCCGAAGCATGTCAATTGACGGTATTTAAGGGGACTCTCTAATCTACAAAATCACTTTGCAGAGTATCTCCAGTCACAGATATCACTGAAGATTACAAGTCCAAGTCGCATCAGCAACTTCAAGAGTCAAGACCATGTTCAAGGTTCCGGAGTACAAGGACAGTCACATTAGACAACCGTCGCCTCCTGAAAGGTACCAAGACACGCAAGATCCCTGCCTCTCCGTCACGGAAGGCCCTTGAGATCTCTACTAGCTGCAAACAAAGTATATTTGGTAGCCCTCACCAAGATAAACCTTTTCGTGGATTCATAGAAAAGCCAAGATGGGCTACAGGTACAAGTCGCCGAGAAGGAACGACGGGAGGATCCGCGGGGGTATATATAATGCTAGCAACCTCGAAAAATCACCATTTAAGACTTTAGCCACAAGGAGACAACAAGAACCGCTTCTCAAAACCCTTGCGCCCAACTTCTACCCTGAAACCCTTGGAAATTTGAAGAGTTTCTTAACGCAAGTCGTCGAGGTCCTCAGTAACCCCAAGGAGTATGCAATCAACCAATGGGTGGATCGACAGGGGGGGCTCGACAGACTTCCGAGAGACCAAGACAAGATGGTGAGACGCCTCCAAGCTGGGGAAAAGCGCCAGGAACTTCATGCATGCATAATAAATTGCGTTATGAGCTCCTTTGTGCTCGGGACGTCCCTCTTGCTTCTTAAAGCCATTACTGCCGTGAACACCTAAGACAAGAGAAATAAAAATAGTGGAAGGGGGCCCATGGACGAGACGGAAATTTTCACAACTTTGTAGTGAGATTGTCATGGCAGGTCATAGGAGGACTCGGGACCGAGGCGAGTATGAACATGAGATGCATATACCTCCAATTAGCGTGCACAATAATAATGCATCATCATCAGGGACGAGCATCACCCACATCCCTTCAATCACGAGGTTTTGGATCATCATTAGGAAATCATATGACCCAGTGTGTAGTGCTTACACCAACGCGACATTGGATGCAGAACCACTAGATACGCATGTTGGCACGCAGGTCATGTGGCTGTACCGTATCAACACTTGGACATGAGGCAGCCTGATCACGCCGATTCCCAGTTGTTCGTGTGCTTCTCCAGCTTGACTTACACTTTTCTCAAATCCATTTCAAATAGCAATTGATCAAAACTCTTTGGTATCGTCGCTAAAACTGTGACTACGTCGTTTGCGGGATATCAGTACCGTGCTCTGTCAACAATTGACTCTGCACGCCTGCTCAGCATCTCGCGGGATAAAAACCACCCTCACGGACTCTGCCTCTCGCTCAAAGAGGTAGACCTGGCCGATGAATCGGTCTTCGCTGCGCTGTCGTACATTTGACAGCTACCAAAGTACAGTAACTCGCAGGAGGCCCAAGAGCCAGAGCCAGGGAGGGCGTATATGATTATCTGCGACGGCAAAGCAATGGAGATATCTGAGAATCTGTTCGACTTCCTCAGCACTTTCCTTGAGTTCCGATGTCTATCAATAGGAAATTGCCCTCCGACACCTCGGAAATATCCGCCCAAAGTCAGGTATGCGCTGGAGACGGTGCCACTGTGGATAGACGCATTCTGTATCGACCAGGCCAACACCGAGGAAAAAAGCACCAAGTACTTCTCATGCACCGCCTCTATAGCTCCGCGCAGAACGTTACTGTGTGGTTGGTGCTGTGTGCAAACACGACTTAACGGGTCCATGGCGGGAGAGTTAATTCGCGCCGAGACCTATCAGTGGGTTGAACGATTCGGAATGCATGGTAACCCACGTTTACATGTAGATCAAGAGGTTTGGAAAGAACTTGACTACGAATGTTTTTATCACACTTCTCGACAGGCTCTCGGAATGGGTTCCCCTTTTACGGTAACGGATGATCAGATATGGCTTGCTGAGGGTGCTTCTGTTCCTTTCATTCTATGGGAAGTCACACCTGCCCCAAGGAGTGTCGAAGAAGGTAACCAAACTCGAGTATTTCGCTATATTAGAGACATTGAGCTCTCCAATTTCGACTTATACTCCGGCTACCTAACTTCCAAACGATACCGGCAGAAATACAAGGAGATCAATCAGCATTATATAGTAGATGGAAAGTCCACACGTCGATACCTCAGAGCGGAAGTATGAACACACAACCTAGTGATTGATTCCATTTCGTTCCCCTCCCTCTGCAAAAGACAAAGTTGCGGGTTAAACAAACACCTCTGGCGGTAACTTGTCCACAGAGATGAGCAAAATGAAATGCGTCGAGGGGGAATCGAACCCCCGGCTCCCCGACGCTGCTGGATGGCAACGGAGAATTTTACCACTAAACCATCGACGCTTGCTTATATTTTTCCCTGGGGCTTGGCAAAACCTTAAAGCATCATCACTTTTTCCAATCCCGGTGGATGGTTAGAGGAACACAACTTGACCGACCATCTTTCTTACCTTGGTACCTTGAATTGGAGTATGGGGTTATTTCCAAAAGGCCACGGCAACAGCCGGAAATTTGGCGTACAACATTGCCAGTGTTCGACACCGCCATGTCCAAGACGAGGCATACCAGAACTACTGGGTCCAAGTTTTGTAGAACCCTTGGTCAAGCACAGTAAAAGCTCAACTGAGGACGGTGAGCGAAAGAAACAACGCCAAGTTCGTCAATATTTCCAGCTGAGCAAGTCGCATGCGACTGCAGTCAGACATGTCACGTGTGCCAGTTTCATACTTGCAGCATCATGCGATAAAAGAGATCCTTCTCATTGTCGAAAGTCATAAAGGCATAATGCATGGGTCCTCCCGTGAAACCAGAAAAGCTGACCGCAATGCCGTATCTCAAGATTGCAACTCCAGGTCCTAAACGTCCAAATCAGCCGCCCTTCTGCAAAGTCGACACAGTAAGGGAACTGTGCCGTCTTTACAATATCCGCCTAAACTCGGTCTAGGGAAGTGTGCTTGCATTGGCTCCTGCCGTAGCTGGCTTCCACGCGCCGTCTTCTGCCTCTTTCGCAAAGCGCAGTATAGCCTCCCGGCCTCCAATGTTTCCTCCTCTATTTGGGCACTGCATATTTCGTGGTCCACTCTCTGGCCGTCGCGATGGCGGCCTGCTCGTCCTCCTTCCAGCTCTTTGCGACGTCGGCAGCAAGGGGATCGTCGGGGTTAGGGGCGCCGAGGAGGGCCTGGATTGACAAAAGAATCGTGCGGATCTGAAGGGCGGGAGACCAGTTGTCTGGACGAAGGTTTCTTTGTCAGCCATCCTGCACGGAAATACCAGTGCTTATTTGTAGCCACTCACTCTTCAGAACGTCAAGGCAGATGCGGCCCAGCTTGTCCACATTGGGGTGGAAGATCTTGGTAAGGAAGCGAATCTTGGGGGGAGTCATGGGGTAGTCGTCGGGAAGGAAAAGCTCGAGCTTGAAGACACCGCCTATGACACCTTATTAGTTCTTCTGTCCAGCCAAGTCCGAACGTATGCAGTGCGCGCACCTTCATACGGAGATTGTGTGGGCCCATGAATCTCGACATCGAAGTAGCGGAGGTTGTCCTCGTGAGGGACGGCACTGATTCCGGGTACCCTTTGAAGCAACCTTTGTTAGCGGAACGTCGGAATGTCGCTAGCTGGAGAGGAAACCTACGGCTCAGCCATGAGACGCTCCGTCTCCTTGATAATACGCTTAGGCAGAGCCATGCTGGGCGACAAAAGTGCTGGGTGTTTTGTAAGGGCGAAGAACAAATGGCGGAGTCTGTGCTTCCTCCAGGAACTGAGGTAGTCGCGTGGTGGTGGTGGTGTTCGAGGTCAAGAAGCTGATCGTTGGCGGGGTGGAGCTAGTGGTGAATCAGATGGAGCTTCTTTGATTTCGGCTCGCCAAGGAAGGAAGGACGTAGACACAATCACAATCGGATGCCGGGGATATCGGTTTGGAGCAGCGGCGACAAAGGCGACGAGGACTCGGAACTGGTGGAGTGTTTCGAACAGCAACCTTTGGGTATGGTGGGCATGTGCTTGGGAAAGCCTTACTGGAGACTGCCCCGCGGGAGGGACCAGAAGCATGACACACTCCAGGCCTGGCTCGACGCTGTCCCGATAGCAGTAAAAAGGTGGAGAATGAAGGTTGTATTTGCGGGTTATCATTGGCTCAGGGAGGTCAGCGGGGAGTAAGTACTCAACTGCAGGCTTACTACAAAAAGGTACATTATCGTGAGTGTGGGTCCCGAACTGTCATTCCGTCCATCCAGAAGCGTCCGTCCAGGATGCTCATCTACCTACATCTGATCCCGTCGCGTGCATCAGCCTGAGCCTCATTTACAGACCTTTGATATCAACTTGCGATACTTCATCCAATCAGTTTTATCTTATCAGTTGAAGAATAACTATCAGAATTGTCTGTACTGTGGAAAGACTCTCCCATTTTCGCTTGCCATCGTATCATGGCAAAGACATACCGCCTACAGATGCCCTCTTGAGGCATCTCTCTCGTCTGAGCCAACACCGCCATCATGCCGCACTTCGACCAGCTTGATGCGCCGAAGAAGGGCAAGCCGATCAAATCAGCCTTTGATAGTGAGAGTTTCGACGCGGACGGCACGATTCACGTTGCCGGCCTGGTGGGATCAGCGACGATAGCCCCTTCACAGAGGGATGTTGCTTTAGCATCGTGAGTGATCTCATCGTAAAGCTGTCCATCCCCGGGACTGCCTAGCTGACACATCCATCAGACCCGAAGGTTTGTCCATCATTGACCTGGACTCACCATACAATCCTCCTCGCCGTCTCAGCAGTCATGGCTCCCCTTGGCTTGTCACCGACGTCCAATGGTCGCCCTTTGCGGTCCGCGACTATTGGGTCGTCTCCACTGCTAATCATCGCGCGCTTGTCTGGAACCTCAATTTGAGAGATGATTCGACATCAGGAGCTATTGAGCATTCTCTCCAGGGCCACAGCAGGGCCATCACGGACATAAACTGGTCCGCACACCACCCGGACCAGCTCGCTTCGTGCGCCGTCGATGGTTACGTCCACTGCTGGGATCTCAGACGCCCAAGACAGCCTGTCCTTACTTTCTGCGACTGGTTTGCCGGCGCCACGCAAGTTAAGTACAACCGTCAGGACCCGCACATTCTAGCTTCATCTCACGACAGGTGGTTGCACATCTGGGACGAACGACGGCCAAGCGAGCCCCTGAAATCAATCAGCGCACACACCTCAAAGATCTACGGAATTGATTGGAATCGGACCACCTCTACAAAGATTGTAACTTGTTCTCTGGATAAGCACATCAAGTTTTGGGACTATGGCAGCGATCAAGATGTTCCGCATCGCGTTATACGAACCGAATTTCCGGTGTGGCGCGCTCGTCATACCCCCTTTGGCCAGGGGCTCCTTGCGATGCCTCAGAACGAACCAGGCGATCTGTACCTGTACGACTGGCGAACACCTCCCAAAGACCCTAAGGAAGGGCCGACTGAGCCAGTTGCAGTATTTCCTGGCCACGGTAATCACAAGGCCAAGGAGTTCTTGTGGAGAAGTAGAGGGAGCATCACCGAAGATGCGCTAGATCACAGAGATTTTCAGCTCGTCTCTTGGGGGGAGGACAACGAGCTGCGCCTTCAGCAAGTTGACCCGTCCATTCTTGAGTCTGTGGGCTATGTCAAGGGGATGGCAGCCAACAAGAACGTGGTGCTCACACGCAAAGGCGCTGCCTACAAAACCTTCCGAACAGTTGAGGACATCGTCAGCCGAGACAGGAGGAGTGCGACAATGAGCGACCCCCGCAACGGCGCGCAATACCGACAGAGTGCTCTGACTATGGGTATGCGGTCGGGTCCGACAACCTACTCCAAGCTTGGTGCGGCTTGGAAAGGTTCATCAATGAAAGCTAAAAGCACCTCCAGGGAAATGGATCGCAGCCAGGCACACATTGGCTGGATGAAGGGAATCATGATGAATAAGAGGAAGACCTCCACAGACAGCCCCAGAAGGGCAGATTCGAAAGACTCCAGCATGTTCAGCCCAGGATACATGGACGATGACAAGTGGGGAGATCCAGAGACTATCCAGGAAGAGTTTCTCCGCATCAGCATGCAGCTACCCAAGGTCAAGTGGGAGCACATCGACATGGACAACTTGACGCTCAATGCATCCCTCAACGGCCCCTGGGGCGCAAATGGCGATCCCATCTTCATCAAAGTTACGGTCGACATACCGTCCAACTACCCCAAAGCCAAAGCACCGAGATTTTACATTGAGAAGACCGGTTTCATGTCGGACAAGACGCATAGGAAGATCGAGCACGAAATCCATGAGCTTTGCCACCAGTTTTTGGAGCGAAAACAGAATTGCTTGGATGTTGCCTTCTCTTACCTTTTAGGCGAGATTGACCTGGCGGCGAGCACGAATTTTTTCAAAAATGTAAAGGACCTCGATGATCCATTAGACGGACTTGGCTCCGACAGCTCCAGCGAAGACGAGAACGATATTCCGGCCGGAGGTTCGGCGTCCATGTCCCAAGAATTGCCTCCAAACGCCGAGGCCGAAAGTACGTTGGCACCAAACAACAGACCGACAATTCCGCCCCTGCCGCGGTTTTGCGGTGCCCGCTTTTCCAACGACGGGCGGCTTGTGTGCTTTTTCCCAACCAAGGAAGAAAAGGCAAGGGCATTGCTCTTCACGCCGGCAGAACCCATGCGAGAGAGGTCAAAGGGGGAGCCTGTATTCGCCGGCTTCGGTCGTCTTGCGCACGATTCGGCGCCGGGCAAGCGATATGGCAACGACGAAATATCTGCCACAGATGAGCAGTCTGACTCTGAAGACTCCACCGGTTCGTCGTCGTCAAGTGACTCGGAATCAACATCTATCAACAAGATGAGCTTGTGGTATCAACCCCGGCATCGTTTCAAGCGAACCTGGAGTGACAACCGCTCTCTCCGGTCAAGCGGCGGCGGCACAGGAGTTGGTACCGGAACGGGGACAGGATCTCTTCGAAGGCGACCCGGCGCCAAATCAAAGAATGTCATCTCCCTCCACGACTTATCGGACCTCCTTCCTGCGAAGAAAGAATTTGCTGAAGATTATGCAATATTTGGGGATGGCGCTGAGGTCTGCGAGCACAACGCTCAGGTTGCAGAGAAGCACGGCTGCCAAGATCTTGTAGATGTCTGGCGCTATCTCTCACTAATACTTCGCCGAGATATCCCCTTGGAGTTGTCAAATATGGACCATCACCAAAACTCCATTCTCATCATTGCCAGAGACGCTCTTGCGCGATTCCGTCATGAAGGGTCGCCGGTTGTCAAGACGATCAATGGGAAGGACACTGCTGACTTCAACGGGAGAGTGAAGTGGGGCAATCATCCGCTGGCGAGGGATTTCATCAGCGATCTCTTTGATTACTTTGAGAAAACTGCGGATATCCAGATGCTAGCCATGTTGTCTTGCATCTTTAGCGAAGCATTCACCGAAGACAGCGTTGCCTACGCCGAGTCGCACCTAGCGCAGCCAGATACACCCCTGCCGATGAAAACTCCTGCCTTTTCTCTCGACTACTTTCCCACGGATGCATCGTTGTGGACTTACAACGGGAGGAGTCAGACGAATTCGGCCATCACCACGCCGAGAACATTACACACACCTATACGGTACTCCGGATCACAAGGATCCGCTGAAGAGGTGCTTTGGGCTGGCGACCCAGGCTCGAACTCTTACTCTTGCGGCGAAACACCACCACCAAGAGGTAAAGAATATCTTGGTGATGGTGACCAGACCCCGAGTCTTTCCACCTCACCCAGTGGCAGGACGCTCTCGAGAGCCAATTCGGGTTTGACGTCGAGCTTCGCAATCAACTTCGCCCGACCTTTCAGCGGTGTTGCAACGGGGACGACGACCGCAGCATCGTCGCCGCCTAACCACGGTCGTAAGAGACCGAGTCCAGCGGAGACAATACTAAGCACCCTCGCCCCCAGCGCACCCGGTGCCGTCACTTGGGGAGGCTCGACGATTAAGACGGACTCGGGCACGGCTCGCACCTCTCTCTCAGATGACGAGGTGTACCGCGATGATCTATTCTCCTTGGTACCCATTGGTGTGTCCGTTCATATGGAGGACCAGACCATCTTCGATGACGACGGATGGATGACGACGCCGCTTCTCGAGGCCAATCGCGCCGACATGTATGCCACGTATCGCTACGTCTACGCCGAGATTCTGCAAATGTGGAACCAGCCTCTAGCCCGCCTAGAGATTATGAAGTTTAACGTGCTTCAGCAAAGCCAGGGGGCTGGTGCGCTTGACGAATTCCACGAGACGTACAGTATAGCCGACACTTCTACGACAGTTCAGCAGCATCATCATGACCAGCAGCATCAGAGCCATCAGGCGCAGTATCACCAACAGCAACCCCACAACACCTCTCCGATCCTCCTCGGAAAGAAGGAGCAACTCCAGGCTCTGGTGGCCTCAGGCCGCGGCCTCGATGTCACCGGCGTCTGCCGCGTCCACGAGACTCAGCTCGAGCCACTCAAATACACCTCGGCTACCGCGACCCGTTCCGGCGGCGCCGTCGGCGTGTGCGATCGCTGCCGCCGCCCCCAGTGCCAGCTTCTCTGCGTATACTGCCGCGAGCCCGTCGACGCACTGTACCCGCCATGCCTCGGCTGCGGCTGCGCCTTCCACGAGGCCTGTCTCGCGGAATGGCATGCCGCCGGCGAGGTCTCATGTCCTGCCGGCGACGAATGTAACTGTGTCGAGGAGGCGTCGAGCGGGCAGGTCGAGTCTTGGACCGCCATGATGGGAGCGCTGAGGAAGGGACAACAGTCTGCTGCGGCTGGGTCTGCTGCACCCGCGGGTGGAGTCATGGGTCGCGGGTTCGTGCTGCCGCCGCCTGCGATTGAGGAGCCCGATGACGAGGAAGTCGAGAGAGGCGACTGGGAGAGCGTGGCGAGTTCCGCGGGTATCCCTAGCCGGATGCAAGGTGGGGGGGCGGGCAGCAGCGCGGTCATGAGTGCCGCGCGGATCAGTCTAGGAAATAGACTTAAGAAGTCTGCGGGCGATACCGCGGCTGCTTGGTCTCGCGCTTCGAGCTTGAGGAAGGGCAGGGGTAGTGGTGGTGGTGGTGGTGGTCATCCCGGAGCTGGGGTCGGGCACGGGAACAGGAATGGAGGTGCCGGCGGGAGTTGGAGAAGCGAGAAATGATTAGGGATGTATGATTCGTGTGGAATTTGTATCATTGTTGTAGATGATGGGTCAATGTCCGAATACCAAGTTGATTTTGATGTGAGGGTCTTTGTTAGCTCCAGTTTGATTGCATCGTTTTGTCAAAGAGGCAAGCTATAGCGCTGAGGCGCTAGTCGAGATTCCCGGCAAAGCATTTGCATGGGGTATGTTCAGACAAGAGGGCATGGATTTGGAAGATACTCTGATGCCATTTGATGCATCAAATGCCCCTCGAGCCGTCAAGGACAAGACATACATCACCGTCACGAACGCCACCTCATGTTACTACCATCCCAACAGTAGGCTTTGTCGTCCAAGGAGCTGACTGTGCCTAGTCTTGCAGTCCGGGATATCAAGATCGCCGGCTTCGCTTGCGGGAGGTCGTCTGGAAAGCGTGACCTGCTTGACGGGGACGCCAGGGGGTCGTGCAAGCGCGAGGGGAAGAGCTTGTTGCCGGAGGGGAGGTCTTGTAAGCGGGTGTGGATGTTGGTGCTGCGCAGAAGAATACTGCATCGGGGCTTGCTTCTGGGGCCGGGGTGTAATCTTGCGGATCGTCGTAGATGGACGAACGCGGCGCATCAAGGGCTAAGACAAGTGTTTGCTCGACAAGATGGTGTACGGTTGGCGGTTGGCTCCTGGTATCGAAGTCATTACCTAAAATAGGAATCCACGATACAGTAGCAACCTGGCTTGACCGACAAGACTTGAAGAAGATGCTGAGCCTACAATTGCTCCGGGGAGGATCACTTCCTACAGGACTTCATGTCACCGGGGACATCTTCTGGACGATGGCGTGGGAAAATCCGTCGCGCCGTGGCGCGCAGAGCACTGCTCTTGCGGTGATCGTCGTGGAGTAGCTCGACGGTCCAACGCTCTGACAACAGAAGTGCATCACTTTGGCAGCCTTGACGCCGAGCAAACGAGTTTGATCTAGGCCTGCTTGGTGTGAGGATATCGTTGAATTAGTTACTCACAGAAGGTTACTTTTCGTGCTGGGCCAGCGAGACTGTGATGATCATCGACCCTTGCAGGTCAGCATTCTGAGTCTTGGAGGAAGAGACGGATAGTTAAGGAGAGATGGGGACGGAGGGATAGAGAAAGATATGGCGTGGGACTGTGTCGACATGGTTGTGCACAACATAATGGTGTTGAAGAAGAGAGGTGGAAAAAGAGTTTTGGGAGGGGTTATATTCCTCGGAACCAGGCGGCAGGCTCCGCAAGATGCATGTTGTTTGTTTGGATGAGAAGCTAGGTTCGCCGGAACGGTAGGTAAACAGCGTTCATCATTCATCAATGGGGAAAGAAATCGCATCAACAGAAAAAGGCGTCACACGGGCATGGCAAGAGGTAGGTAGGTACCATGTCTTATCTGAGGAGCACTTGTATACAGACGGCTGCGATCATCTTGCCTCGGTATACATTTATCCTTTCTTCTACAGAATAACATGGCCGCGTTCAAAGTGAAGGTTCTCCCACTCGCGAAACTGTTTTGCGACTTGTCCCAGCCCGAAATCTGTTCGACTTACAAGCCGCAGTTTAACGATATCTGCAACCAAGGTTCCAAGTGAGCCTATAAGCAGGAAGGCAGTTACAGCCCGGCCTTCCTAAGTCCAGTCCGGAAGCCCATGAGATCTCAGATGTTATATGACATTGAACGGACTGGTAATGAAAACACACTGAAGCCAAAGCACCGCCGGGAGAGTTTGCCAAGCTACGACTGAGAACATGGGCACAGCAAAGCTTCTGATGGCGACTCGTCGGCTGGAGATTCTAAGTTTTCCATTGATCTAGAAGAGTCCAAAGACGAAGGCGACCACTCGTACAAACATTTCGTCGCCTCTTCTGGCTTGAAAATATTCCGACCGAGCTCAGATTTCTGCTTCTCCCATGGAGGCCAGACCTGTCATCGCTGCGCAACATCGTCTGTACACCTCCAATGTTCCATGCCAATTATCTTGAGCATAGGGACACGATTCTGCGAAGCTGCTTGGCCAGTGAGGTCATTGGATTTTGCCTTGATACATTCGCGACTATGATATCCTAGCACAAAATACTTGGGACTAAGCGGACGAACCCAAGAGTCACCGGATTTCTCGATGGCTTTCACGCGCAAATTTCAAAGAGCTGTCAGTCTTCTTGAAATATAGAAAGTCTCAGAGACGGAGATCTACGCTGGATGGCTTCATTTCATAGTATCGTCGCTCGACCTTTAGCTCGACTTTGTGCAAGTTGGGCACTCGGAAGCCTCACGAATCTGACCGTCAAATATCGGGCATAATCCCAAGCCCTACAGAGTAAATCGAGAAGAGTCGCCACTCTCTTTAAAACCCCGATACAGATATTGCAACAGTCTCTTATTTACATGGTGATCAACAGACTACAGTTGCACTGGATGACGTGTCGATCACTTCTACTGCCTATAGTAGCAAATTGAGCAGGACCGAGGAGATACGGCTTCTCCGAGACATCTACAGATATCAGACTAATTGTCATCTTTCTGGACGAAACGAAGGCATTCATCATAAATTACGGCATGAGGGAATATGAAGTCAATGAGATGTTCTTGGGCGTATTCGACCCATAAGATGTGGACGCCCTGAGCTGCATCGATTTCTTCATTACACATGAGCACGACAAACTCTTTTAGAAGGTCCAATTAGATATGGCAGACACGAATCCTATATACCTTAACCCGACGTCGGTGCTCAACCCATTTGATTCATTCAACCTTGACACACTCCACCGTGGTAAGTCTGGCGATGATCTGATTTTCTAGACTCTGGGAAACCAGTTGACCTACTGTAATCCAGTAGGCCATTCCACATAATCATACAGGTAGTACGTCGGACGACAGATATCATAGAAGGTACCATTGCGCGAGGGCTCAGACCGCTAGCACGACTGCTAACGATCGACGACCACGAGAAACTAGTCGGAATAATGCGCAAACCGCTGGGTCGCGCCTAGGACATAGATGACCCGCTCAAAAATGCACTTGTCTTTGTTTCGCAGTGTGATTGCCCGGAACTACCAGAGCGGTTTCTTTTCCTCACACGAGGAACGATCTTGAGCAGGGAAAAACACCAGTAGCGCTCCAAGGTAACTTTATCCCTCTCAACTTACCCTCATATGTTTAGATGCTATTATCACATTGCCCGCGGCGAGTGCATACTAGTAATTTCCAGAGCCGCTGAGAACGTGCGCGTACGTTATGTGGGATAACCGCAGGTGGATCGAAGCCGGCACTAATGAGCTCGTTTTCCAGCAGTGGTATTACGACACAGAGTGTATTGGAATGTTTGAGGCTGTTGTTGGATCTTACAATTGGCTTTAGGGCAGAGTAGATAACTTGGAATGCAGGCCTTTTCTCCACGGCGAATTGGTCTCAACTTATGCGACTACCCGACTGTCACGGATTGCGATACGGAGTACTAGGAAAAGCATTATCATTAAAAGGATGTTTGATACTGTTTAACATGGTACTCCAAAAAGACAAAGTGCTTGTAAGTTTAGTTACTGGTATGCTAGACATTTGTCGTCCACTCAAGTTACATGTATGAGCCTAATATGTATATACGCTACCAGAACTTTGTTTCAACTCAAGTAAGAGCATTCAGATCTATAATTATATCATCTGTCACAAGCTCCTAAATTCCAGATTTACACTTCTCTCTGACCTTGAAATGTTGATTAGCAGTTGTTTAGTTTCCTTAAAGCTTGAAAGTAAGTGTGGTGACCTTTCACAGGCAAGAAGGTTCTATTTTTTTCTAGAATCAACTATTGTCCGAAGATGCAGGGGCGTCGACCAAGTGATAGTGTTTGGGCACATTACTATGTAGTTCGCGACGCAGGGGGGGTCATTTTCCCAACGCCATCGGAGATAAATTCAGCGCCGATGCGGAACAATGTTTGCTTTGTAGGTTTAGCGGTGAAGATCCCGGGAGATGCTTCCGGGCGGGATGATCAGTCCGTGCCCTGCATGTGTGCACCTTTGAACTTTAATTATGCTGGAGCATGTCAAAGATACCCTCATTCATCTTGGCACTTTCATCTACATCCATGGTTCGACCGAGAGATACAACGAGATTTAGGGATCCGGCAACCATTGTTTTCTGGAGATCGCGTCAATTTTACCGACCTAGTTCCTTTTCAGTCCGGGGATTCGGAGCGGCTTCCTGGGCTCCAGCAGCGTCTACGGCAGCACTGCTTAGAGTAGAGAGACCCGCAATGTAGAGGGTTTTGACTTGATAGACTGAGCTGATTTCATGTTCCTTCAAAAGCCGTCTTCGTAGCTCTCCAAGCCCGAAAACATGCCGTGATGTCCGTTTCACCATTAACATCGCCTTTCCTGGAATCATGGTGTTAGGAAGGATCCTCTCTTTTGCCGTCGCAGCGACGGCCGCAGCTACCAACTATGGCAGCACTGTCTTCGACACAGACGTAGTCATCATCGGCGGTGGCGGCTCTGGGGCGTACGCCGCCGTCCGTCTGCGTGAGGACTTTGGAAAACAGATCTTGGTTGTTGAGAAAACATCTCGATTGGTATGGTGATCTCTTTCCATTTGTTGAGAATGTCATTCACAGTGACATCTACCTAGGGTGGTCATACACAAACCTGGTACGACCCAGCCACCAATAAGCCATTCAACTATGGCGTTGAGGCCTTTACCAACATCTCGGCCTCTGTCAACTTCTTCGCCCGCTTCAACGTGTCTGTTAAACGCCCAGAGTGGGGTCAGGCGCAAAGGTTGTACGCCGACTTCCGGAATGGCGAGGTGCTCAACTATACCACTCCGAGCTCCGACGATGTCACCAGCGCTATGGCTAAATACGGCGAACAATGGAATCGCTATGCAGACCTGCTGTTGCCAACCAGTTTTGGGTTTCCCACTGGGGATGATATTCCAGTAGACCTCTTATTGCCGTGGAATGAGTTTGCCAAAAAGTACCATCTTGAGGCTGTCAGTCCCACCATTTGGAGCACCGTTGGCGTTGATTTGACCAAAGCCCTCATGATTGATGTGTGGAAATCGTATTATCCCACCGTTACGGGCTTCGCTCCCGCTTCGGGGGATAATTCGGAAATCTGGCACAGAGTTGAGGAGCTTTTGGGCAAGGATGTCATGTACGAGAGTCAAGTCATCTCCACTGAAAGATCGGACAATGGGGTGCGATTGCGGGTGATGGGCAGGGATGGTGCCATCTCTCAAATCAACGCCAAGCGACTTCTGATTTCCATTGGGCCAGAGACAATGGCCAAAGAGGTTTTCAGTCTCGACGATCACGAGGTCGAAGTTCTCTCTTCAACCTCGGGCAACCGCTACTACACTGGTCTCGTCTCCCACCCGTCCCTACCACCGCAGGTGATCGTCAACACCGCCCCGGAGGGTGTCGGGGCCAACTATCTCGCCTACCCTGCAACCCCATATCTGGCTAGTTTCCTGTACAAGGGAAACTCGTCAGCAGGTCCCATTTACCGATCATTGGTCATTGCATCAAAGGAGACTGGCTTCGAGGATGCTAAGAGCATTGTTCGCAACTCTCTGCAAAAGCTCATGGATGCAGGAACGGTGGTCCAGGGTGATGTCAGCAAGATAGATTTCAAGACTTTTGATGACCACGGAATGCTCTACAGACGCTGGGATGCCGAGCAATTGCGAGGAGGTATTGTGTCTCAAGCAAATGCGCTGCAAGGTCTTCGGTCTACTTGGTACACGGGAGCTTACTGGATGAACAATAATGCGGCCATGCTGTGGAACACGACAGACGCGATTCTGCCGAAGATGTTGGTGGGCTTTTAGTCTCCGAGCTGCGACTGAGCGCTTGGTCGTCAGGTAGATCCGGTGGCGAGTTCCAAGATCTCAATGCGCTTTGGCACTTTGCTGTCTGGCGTATTTAGAGTAACTAGCTCTCGCTTTGTATTCATATATGTTGCCTTATTTTAGACAAATAGACTAAGCACGAGAATTCATTTCTTTTGCTTCCTCCCTTTCGAGTGGTGCCATTTTCGAATCTACATGTAGAAATGCCCAAGGGGTTCAGACCTCCAACGCATTGGACTTTAATTAGTCCTTAGGTAATATTCTTTAGATATCACATGAATCATTTCCCTTGTGATCTTATGGGTTATATTGTATATTTCAAGATGGCTCATACAATACTATCTCAGTCTATTATTTGAAGTTTAATATGCGCACAAACTTGCTAGAGTCGCCATTCATACTCAAAGCTTTTTCAGATTCACGGTTCAATCCCACACTTCACTGTTTGGTTATACAACGCCATACGCTCAATTCTCTTAGTGATTGAGCCTGATAGAATTTATGTTACGCTTGGGACATCCAACGAAAAGCTGGTAAAAAATCATGTAAACAGCGTCTCCTGTCCGCTTTAGAATGCTCCTAGAATGCACATGCGGAAATCATACTCCAGTGTTCTGGCCCCAAACCCAGTGGAAATTGGTACCGAGCTCTACTCCGTTCTCAGTCTCTTTGGCAACGGTATCAACCAAGGATTTGACCTTATCCTCAGTCAAGTCAAGGCCGTCAACTTTAAGTTTCAAAAGACCATAGAGATTTTGTGGCATGTATGTCAACGCCATTTTTGTAATGATGGGAATCAGATCCGGCCTTCCCAACGTGACAAAAACCTTCTCATCAACACTTATTAAACCAGCCTCACGGAACTGGTTCGGAAGAAGAACCGGACATCTGAGCTTGGGTTAGTGCGTTGCGCACACGGAAAGTGGAACCCAGAATTGGGGTTCGGGGCCCGGGGCTCACTCACTTAGGGTCACGGCCAAGCTTGACGGCCGCTTCGGACTCTATTCTTTTCCATTCATGGAACGCCGCTGAGTAAGGGTTGCTGGCGTATCCGTAAGCTCCAATCTCGGACCAGAACAAATAGCCGCCCGACTTGAGCAGTGTCTTTAGGTTTTTCACCGCCAGAAGCCAGTCGTCTTTCTTCATTGCGGCGTAGAGCAGCTTCACATGGACAAGATCATATTGTCCCAGCATCTCTTTTGGAAATGGTTCCAAGACGTTGGCGATATGTAGATTGACATTTGCGGGCAACAGAGCTGGATCGGGGAATTTGCTCGCGTCCATGTCAAATCCATCGAGCTGAGCGTCAGTCGCGAGCTTTGTGGCAATCTCTCTGAGAAAAATACCACTGCCGGTGGCCGCATCGGCGACCTTGGGCGCTGCTATGCTGTTCAGATGTTTCCAGATGACGTCTGGAAAGTTGTCTCCCATGATGGCTTTGAGGACACCATGCTGGAAGTCGAGACGCTCGCGCTCTTTGTTAGCGTCGCCATGGTTTAGGGTGTAGACAGACGTAGTTGTGGTGAGCATTGTAGAAGATATGGCGACAGAGTCTGCCAGCGTCGCTTTTTCTGGTTATAGCCACGGATTACAATGCTATTTCAGAGTATATTTATGCAACAGGTCTCCATTGAAGTAATTGCATGAATAGATAATGATGGCTTTCTGTTGTCAAGTCTTTTTTGCCAAGCCTTTGCTCCCTCTTGCTACTCTTAGATCAAATAGTACAAACGTGAGTCCGGTATCACATCGGCTTAACTTAAAACTTTGTCTTAAATTTTGATTATTAGTATGGGTACGGCGGCAATGGACGAAGAGACCGTGTCCGTTTATACCTCGAGTTTAAGGTCTGACATTGCATACGGCCCGCCCTATCTTTCGTCATTTTGTCAGTGGGTCTCCCAACCGGTTTATCAAGAGGTTGTGTTCCGGTTCAGTAGAAGCGGGACTGATTAGTGTTCAGTGATCTGGTGGGAAATCATGTGGATACTCCGGACAAGCCTCTGGGGTAAGCCTTAAGTTGTCAGGGTCCCATGAGCCGCGCGTCTGGAGTTGCACTCAGATGGATACAGATTTCGAATTCACGAGCTCGAGGCTTGGTTTTGCTCCACCTGCCCTATTGATGTGATCCCAAGGCTTAGATATGCACGATTTTCATAACGACAAAGGACCTTCCGTATTGACTCATTGCAGATTTGTTTATTATGGATCTTGGTGTTTGAAGATGATGTTATTCGCTTAACCCTTGGCTTCCCTCTGTTGCAGATCAACATCAAGCAAAAGACTCTGTGCCCCGTTCGCCTCCAACTCAGTTTTCCCCTCAGGCGGCATGTGTTGCCCCGCACTCTCGAAAAGCTCAATATGTCAAGGTTCTGTCCAAGGACCATGAGTGGCTCTGCCAGACTCTAGGCAAAGACGGCGTGGGTCCGCAGTTGATGAGCTGGAGCCGAGCTTGTCAAGAGGTGAAAAAGCAGATTTTGGGCGGCGCATAATTAGAGATATGACC
Organism: Colletotrichum orchidophilum; assembly: GCF_001831195.1. Lineage (NCBI taxonomy): Eukaryota > Fungi > Ascomycota > Sordariomycetes > Glomerellales > Glomerellaceae > Colletotrichum > Colletotrichum orchidophilum. Next base: position 225,428 of record NW_019173025.1, read on the forward strand.
GTTCACACACAAGTTTGGACAAAATCTCGGGGTAATATCATCTAGGAGGCTGTCCATTTCTGTAACACGCATTTGCAAGAAGCCTTCACTCGTCCGTCCTGCTTAAGCGATGGCCCCAGATTACACCATGAAAACGACGTGGACCCACTGACGTTGAAGAAAATTACCTAGTGTATAAGCGTCTGCCAATCGAAACAACGTTTTCCCCGGTTATATATTCTTGAAGATCCCCGGCCTTGCTCGGGATGGATAACTTTTGAATACGCGGAAGCAATTCAACTTTTTAAAATTAATCCGGCAACCCAGACTCGCACTTTCGGAGCAGACCAGTCCGGAACAATGACATCTAGACTGATGGAAAAGAGCGACCTAGCATGCGAACAGTGTCGTCGTCGCAAGTCAAGGTGCGATCGCCTCCAACCCAAATGCGGATCCTGCGTTCGGGCCGACACACCGTGTCTCTTCACAGAGGAGAGGCCAAAACGTGGTCCAAAAAAGGGACAACTTCGGGCATTGAAGGCACAAGTTGGTAAGTGCTCCAGATTTGGAAAGCCAATTTGTCTCCTCAGAACTGAACATTCTCATCTGCCCGCAGCCGTACTGGAAAGACAGCTCGCGGAGCAAAGCAAGACTGAGACTACCATACCCGATCCTGGCAATGACCCTACACGTCCGCATGATGCGGGTGAAATATCCTCTAGCGTCCCTGCGAGTGAAGACATGATTACGGGAACTGTCAGCTGGCTGGATGATTTGGCCGCTACCTGGGACGATCAACTATTAGAGCTTCCGGAAATATCTGGTTCCACAGCAGAGTCGCCAAAGTTGGCACCCATGGCAGAAGATCCAGGCTTGTCTGACATGGTCCAGGCTGACTTGTATGTCTAATGCGAACCACCTTGACGATTGAATGCGCTTAATCTTATCAAATCTCAACAGGGATGCTCTGTACTTTGAAAGAGTACATCCATTTGTGCCGATCATTCACAAAGGACGATACTTCTCCTGGTGCAGCCAGCAAAGTCCCTCGCCAGTGCGTAGGTCTCTACGTCTTGCAATGTGGACCATCGCGGCAGCCATGTCCGCCCCATTCCAGAATCTCAGTGAGGGGCTGTATGGCGCCACGCGGCAGGCCCTTCACGCTCTAGACGGCAACGATCACGATCTGCCCTGGATGACAGGTGATATCCAGCTTGAAGAAATTCAGGCATGGCTATTGCTGGCTCACTACGAGTTCATTCGTATGGAAGCTCACCATGTACTGCTCACATCCGCGCGTGTGTTTCGTTTGGTGCAGCTCGCGCAACTCCACGCAGTCGATGCTGCCACCACAATGGCTGGCAAAGAAGTACAGAGTGCTCCCCTCGCTTTCTCAGAAACACAGCAATTATTAGATGCAATGCTTGAAGAAAAGAGACGAACGTTTTGGGCAGCGTTTTGTTTCGATCGGTTACTGAATGCCCATGACAGTTTATCCTTCACACTGCAGGAAGAAGTGGTAAGTCCCCCTGTACTCTGGCCTTGACCTTTGAAGCACTGTAATGATTTGGGTCCCTGATTATCCCGATTCGACTTTAGATCTGCCTGACCCTTCCAGTTCCGGAAAGTTGTTTCCAAAGGTCAGAAGATTGCCAGAAACAACTCTTAGCCTGGGCCATTGCAGCGGATACGAATGGATCAAGGCTCGCGCCGTTTGCTGAAGTGGTCGTTCTATCAGCGCTCTACGGCCGCTGTCTCACACACCGGCGCCTAGCGATAGCTGCTACCCAAAATGGGAAAAAGTCCAGCATTGTCGGCTCAAACGAGTTCTTCAGGCGGCATGAATGGCTTGTGGCTGCCATGGAGAAGTGGGTTCGCCCAATCCCACATACACCGCTGGATATGGGTGACACGATGGAAGCAATATGTCATTTGTTAAGCCGCAGTGCCATCATCCATTTAAGTGACACAGCTGCTACCTGGCCGTGGCAAACGGCTGAGCATCAAACGTATATTACAGCCTACGAGCAGAAAGCGTTCGAAGCTGCCATCGAAATTGTTCACTTAAGCAGTAAGTTGCCTCGAACGACTTGTCTCAAGGTCAGTGGATATGAGTTGCCCAAAGCTCGTTTTCCTGTCTGCTCTAGCTAACATCGTGCAAGGCACATCCTTTTTCACCAAGCATTCTAGCACATACCGTTGTCTTCCTTAGACGACATGCTGGAATGTATGCAAAAGAACAGTGGGTGAACGGAGAAGATGGCGGTGAGGAGAGGTTACTAGCATGCTTGAGAAGGTTTGCAGATGTTTACCCTTCGCTCGGCGAGCTGCTAGACAAACTCGACACCAGTACCAAATACTTCTGCTAAGCTTTTGAGCCCCAGTGTGATGACACCCGTCCCCGTGAATATTCGTCTCATGACAAAATTTAAGTAGACCAGTGTCACAAAAGATTAGACCTGGACACATCTGTGAATGTACCTATTTCACTTTTTCCAAGTTCAGCTCGATACATTAGTGTAGTGAACATTAGGCTGATCGCACCTTAGAGAAATAAAAAATCAGACGAACTGAATAAAAAGACCAAACCAATATCCTAATTTCTAGCCGGTACGTCAGGTTTGATTGTAACGGAAATCTAAGAGGTGACATTTAAAAGTTTCTATCAAAGACTACAAGTAGAGTATAAAATTGTATATATAAACATTATTTTTATGAAAACCTTCTACTAAGAAAGTCTATTTACAACTTGTGACCATACTTTTACGATAGATTATTATATCCTTTATAGCTTTGGAAGACAACCTTTTTAATACGCTAACCCTGCTATGAGTCCATATTATCAATAAAAGAATATATTTAGAGGCATCTGACCTTGTCGAAATCATAATCGCCCAAGAAGACGCAACAGAAACTTTTGAATGGCACCTCCGTACATAACCAACAGCAATCACTTAAAGTAATGCCGAGAGTCCCCACTCACATCAGCTTTTCAATGAGAATCAGCACATACTTGGCAACTTACCCCGCAACATCAACATCACAAACACGACACGAATCGATCTGTGCTATACCACGACCATGGTTGAGTTATCGTTTGACCTGCCAGAGGGTTTTGCGTCTACCCAAGATTTTCTTACGGCGCGCAAGTCCCTAATCAATGCCGAGCAAGCACTGGGATACGAAAACAAGGTCAACGAGACTGCTATCGAGCGCCAGGCCCAAGACGTGGTACAACGTCTCAAGAAATGGGAGGACAGAAACCACCATGGTGTTCATCCTGATGGGTCGGGTTGCGAGGCTGGCCATCACTTCTTACACGGAGTAGATGCGATCGAGAATAGCCAGCTCTTCAAGATTGCGCAGCATGCGCCCAAGGGAGCTCTTCTGCACTGCCACTTTGATTGCATCTTGCCGCCAAAGACCTTGCTAGAGGATGCGAGGGCGCAAGAAAGATTGCACATCAAAAGTGACTGCCCTCTGACTTCAAAGGGGTTCTTCGCTTGTGCGCTGCCCCAATTCTGTGTCTTGCCAGAACCTACAGACCTCAGCGAGGCAACAAATGTCTTCAGCAAGACCTACGTGATTGGGTCATGGATGAGGTATTCTGACTTCCTGAGGCTGTTCCCAGGTGGCCCAGATAGGGCTGAGTCGTGGCTCAGTAAGCAAATGGTGATAGGGCCAGAAGACGCCTACCATCCACGTCAGACAGTCGACGGGTATGTGACGATATGACGTCTACGCGGGTGAGCTATGCTAATCCATGTCAGTATTTGGAGAGAATTCATGCGGAGCGTGATGGTCATGCGGTCCATGCTGTGCTATGAGACGGCATATTGCGGACAGTTCCGGAGAATTCTATGGAAGTTTGCCGAAGACGGCATCTCCTATGCAGAGATACGACTTGCCTTGAATTACGAATTCACCATCCAAAGTGACGACGCGAAGAGAAGCTATGGGCCTCAAGAGATCATCCAGATGCTCGCAAACATTCAAAAGGAGGAGATCCCCAAGATCGCCGCGTCGGGCCTGGTGTTCCACGGCGTCAAGATTATTTACGCGTGTAACCGTTCAGCCACCAGAGAGGCCATGAAGGGCTGCATAGAAACATGCATAGAAATGAAACAACAATTCCCGGATTTCATTTGCGGTAAGTATTTCTGCCCCTGTTCTACGTGTACGCATGTCGACTGACCACCACGGAACAGCCTTCGACCTTCAGGGTCAAGAAGACACTGGACATCCCTTGCTCTACTGGATCGAGGAGCTGCTGGACATGCGAGCCAAAATCCAGCATTTGAAGCTTGACCTTCCCTTCATCTTCCACGCAGGAGAAACTCTTGACCATGGAGGTGACACGGATATGAACCTTTTTGATGCCATTCTCCTCGGAACAAAGCGCATCGGGCACGGATTCAGTCTCATCAAGCACCCATTGCTGATGAAATTGTGCAAGGAGAAGAATATCGCTATCGAAACGTGCCCCATCTCGAACGAAGTCCTGGGACTCTGCCCAACGACCAAGATGCATCACCTTCCAGTTTTGCTATCGAACTGCGTGCCATGCACGGTTAATAGCGATGATCCTGGGTCGTGGGGGTAAGTTTTGTGTTTCCAACGTGGTGTCAATCGTCAACGTACGCGAGACTGATCATGGATTAGGGCGAGCGTCATGTCGCATGACATTTACCAAGCACTCATGGGATCTCATAATCTCTCACTCCTTGGACTTCGAGTGATTGCCGAGTGGAGCTTCGAGTTCAGTTGTATGGACCATGACGTACGCGAAAGAGCATCTCGAGACTTTGCCAAGAGCTGGATCAAATACTGCGAATGGATTGTCGATACTTACGGGGGAAAAGAATAGGGGCATGGAATCTCCGTAGAACCAAGTCACAGCATCATGAAAAACCAGTTGACTAGCGGAGGAGGAGATGGGGGCATTTGAGGCGTCTGGGAGACCACCGCTTAGAACCTAGAAACCACATACCATGTCGTCTGCGACGCAAGCCCTGAAGACTGTTATGAGACCACCGTGAAAATGAAGCGCTTTCGTAAAATTTCACTAAACTTAATTAGTTGTTGACTGTAAAATCCATCGAATTCTTCGCCTAGTAAACCGCTGAAGTTTTCTATGTCACAAGATTGACTGGGTTGCCAGCCACAAACCCGGCAATATTGGTCTTGAGCATCTCTAGGTAGTTCGAGCTCGTTTCCTCTGCCACCCATGCTACGTGAGGAGTAGTGGTTAGGTTCAGATCCTGGACTCTATGGCTTAACAAAGGGCTGTCTTTCTCACCAGCTGGTTCCTTGACGAAGACATCTGTAGCTGCACCAGCAATAATACCCTTTTCCAAAGCTTTCACCAGCGCTTCTTCATGAACTATCCCTCCGCGAGACTCGTTAATAAGTACGGTATGGCAGCCCATGCTGTTCAACTCTGGAGTCGAAATGTAGTCGATCGTGCTTTCTGTCTTTGGGAGGCATAAGACAATCACAGAAGCCGTGCTGATGACTTCGTCAAAAGGTACTCTACCTTCCGTTTCAGGTAACCCCTTTCTTCCGGCCAAAAGCACTTTCATTCCAAGAGCTTCTGCAATAGTTGCCACCTTTCGGCCTGTTGGGCGCATGGGTATCATATTAGCGCACTGCAGTGCCAAAGCTACTTTCGAATGTTGCCCGAAAAGGGGAGAGGACGAGTCGTGTTTACTAACCAACTCCACCATATCCCAGGACACCGACGACTTCGTCTTTACACGTCCGCGGAGCCCGACCATCGGCTCCATAGAGCAGATTAAACAAAATGCGACGCTTTGCCCATTCACCGGCCTGCGTCAGGCGATGGCAGCGAGTAATACTCCTTCGGGCTGCAAAGTACATGCCAATGGCGTGTTCAGCCACAGCCGAGGTGTTGCAGTGCGGTGTGTTGGCCACCATTATCCTTCGCGTCCGGCATGCATCGAGATCCACCGAGTCGGTGCCCGAACCCACAACGGCAACTAACTTGAGTTTTGGCGACACGGTTTCGCTCAAGGCCTCCGCTTGGATAGGCACCACCGTTCTGATGATAATATCGGCATCCCCTATGCGATAGGCAAGCTGGTCTGTGCTTGTGCGCTCATACTCCCGGAGCTCATAGGTGTGTGGGACTGGTAGATTAAAGATTGGTGTTGACAGAAAGAGCTTTTCCAGAAGGACAATGACATGATGATGTCCATGCGAGGGGGTGATTGGTTGAGCCATTACGGAATTGCCGAGTTTTACCAGCATCACACCACACATAGATGAGGCCTCGCTTGCGGCTTATAACAACATGTTCCGACGTGTGAGTTGGAGAGGTCCCTCAATGGGACGCTAGTTCACGTTTGGTGGGGTGTGAGAGCCTGGCTGATAGGTCTATAAAGATTCCCCGGCCGGCGTAGAATTTGGCCGGCATTCCTGTTCATGGCCAACGCACCATCATATCAGAGGATTTGCCATCACATAGAATGGCATGCCAAAGGTCACGTAGACAGGAAAGGTAGCCTGATCAAATCCTGTGCTAAGCCGCGGCAAGCTCATTGATTATTATGCTGGTCGCGGATTGATCTAGTTTAAACTTTGCCCAAATTGCACGAGTTATATACGCCTTTTCAATACAAAGGGCGAGAGATTTTCTGTGCTTGGCAACTTGTGATTGCCTTGTCATTTAGCCGCCTTGAAGTACCTAGTTGATGGCCATAATGACTTCCACCACTTCGAGCAATACGGCTACAACCCCGGTTGAATCCTCCCGAGTCACCACCCAGCACCGCAGCGGTGATCCCGACCTCGCTTTCCAGACAGACGACCAGATCTATCCGCCCAAGTTTGGAGACAAATATGAGGAAAGAGCTTACTTGAAACACCGATTGACGCTGGCTTTCCGTATCTTTGCCAATTATGGGTTCTCCGAGGGCTTGGCGGGACACATCACTGTTCGAGATCCTGTAGATCCGGAAAGCTTTTGGGTGAACCCTTTCGGTACGTTCCGCCTCATAATTCAACCGGACGTTCCCTAAATTAGCCTGGTAACATGACTCATTTTTTCAATCAAGGACTGCATTTCTCTTTGATCAGAGATGAAGACCTTATTCGAGTAGACCACACCGGTAAGGTTGTGGATGGGGGCAGAAACCGGAGACTGAACTATGGTACGTAAGTTGCGGTTTCACAATCGACCGCATAGTATATTGAGCAACGAACTGAAACTGCTGCTCCAGCGGCTTATGCCATTCACTCAGAAATACATAAGGCACGACCTGACGTTTTGTGTGCTGCCCACTCTCACAGCACTTACGGCCGCGCATTTTGCGCAACAGGTGAGTTTGACCATTGACGTGTTTACCTCTGAATGCGACTTACGAAGGTGAAGGGCGTACGCTAGACATGCTGTCACAAGACTTTTGTACTTTCTACCAAGACCATGTGCTATACACGTGAGACTTCCTCCTTTTCAAGTTGCGATTTATTAGTTTTACTTAATGGCGGGTACTACAGAAATTTCGCGGGCCTGGTATTTGCTACCGAGGAAGGCAAGGCTATAGCCGCATGTCTGGGAGACAGAAAGGCTGCCTTGCTCGGCAATCACGGACTTTTGACCGCCGGCCCATCGATCGAGGCCGCGGTAGCTTGGTTCGTTCTGCTGGAAAAGCTGTGCGAGATTCAGCTCGCCGCCGATGCGAGTGCAGCAGGAAGTGGGAAGCCCCTGGTGAAAATTGGACACGAGGAGGCTCTCTCTACACATCACGCTATTGGAAGACCAGAAGGGGGTTATTGTGAGTTTTTTTTGAGACTGACCCTTTTTGACAGCACTATCGTCATCGAAGCTGCCAATTCATACGACTAATTCATACTGATTGTCATAAGTTACCGGATTGACGCTATTTCAAGTAGTTGAAAAAGAGTTTGGAGAGATGACGTTTTTGGGCCGGGGGGTAGAGTCTCTGTGATGACGTAGGCAATTTGCCCAAGTTTTAGTTGGGCCAATACGGGGTCTGATAGGTTGTATCTTATTGCCATCCATCTTACATAGTGTGACTCAGGCCTGATGCGGTTATGTTGAATATTGCCTTTGGTCCAAGCCCTAGTTATCAGATATGATCAAGGAAATGCAACTGCACACGGATGGGATTTGTTAGATGATGCCCAAAAGGGTTTGCTACCATAGCAACGAGTTTCTGTGCCAAATTAATCGTCGGAAATCATGCATGCCAATGAAATTAACGTCACAGACCATCTGATTGCTTTATTTCGGGTCGCTGTCACTGCTGCTTTCGGACTTGTGTTTGTTTCAAGCTTAAGTAGAACAATCATATAGTTTCAGTTTGGAACGGCAGGAAGCTCGGAGAAGCGGGAAGCCGATGGGGAGAATATTATGTCTCTTGTGAAGAACGTTGAGTGAAATGCAACAATGCGCTAGTCGACAGGTCTCCTCATTCTCATATGGATTCCAGGCTGGTTTTGTGCCTATGAATATGAGCGTGATATTCCTTTGGCTAGATATCTAGAAGCACATGCATCTAGCTCGAAACTTGCCTCCAAAAACCTTCATCCACTCGGATTTTGCCCATCCTCTTCCCTCATGAGCTGATCAATCTTTTCGTGGCTGTTGATGGACCAGAAATCCCGACATGCATCAGTGAAAGATTTCGACTTGGCTTCCAACAGATCTCCATCGATGGCGGCGAAGCAGAAACGGAAGAAGAGATAGCCGCGTCTCGCTGCTATTTCTTCTGTCGCTGCGAAATCTTTTCCAAGCACAGTCAATATCAGGTACGGAGGCTGCGTGCAATGAATCCATAGAGCGCGCATCAGCCTCCTGTGATCGATTGTCGATGCAAGTGGATGGCTGGCGACTTTGACCTCGACCCATATAAACATGCCTCCCGTAGGCCACTGGAAGTCAAACATCATGACTTTGTCTGCACCTGTGGTAAAGAATCTGTTTTGCTCAAATACGGTCGCCATCTTGACCATGCGACGTTCGTACGCAGCGCGGAGACCTTCAAGCCAGCGCACCCAGCCATCAAAGCCCCACGAAGAAGGACCCTGACCGAGGTCGCATTGTTCACCAATGAGCTGTGCGACAATTGCTTGCACGAATCCTGAAGGCTGTTGCGTGGTGTCGTCCGTAATCCGAAAAAGCTGTTCACATACACGCGGCGACGCTGTGATCCAGCCCAACCGGCAGCCCGGCGCGATGGTTTTCGAAAATGAATCCAGGCGGATTACGCGTCCATCTCTGTCAAAATTTAGGAAGCTGGGTTCCATCTCATCAAGGAAACGGTAACCCGTTGATGGTTCTGTCGGAGGCCCTGTAAGGATATTATTCGTCGCGGCCCGATATTGAGCCGCATAGGATCTGGCGGAGGGATAGTAAAGGCTCCAGTATGGGTCGTCTTCTACGACGACAACGTCATACATAGAACAGACATCGTAAACTTCCTTGCGCCTTGAGGCCGATAGAGTACCCGATGACGGGTTTTGGCCAGTGCTTTCTCAGTCAAACTCATCAGCCAGGTCCGCACATGGATACGAGCAATCAGAACGTACGGAATCGTGTATAAGACATGCGGCCTTTTGCCGTTCATGTGATCCCAGGATTGAAGAATATCAGAAAGGCTACCGGTACCATGCGCTAGCATGCCTTCGTCATCCATCTTGAGTGGAACAATGTTGACATCCTTCGTTCTGGCGTGTGCGACTGGCGGGCCGTACACGAACTCCTCTACCAGTAACCCCTCACGATTTCGAATATCGTCCAGGTCTTTGTCCCATGTGTTGAAGAGTAGGTCGAATACCTTTGAGAGGCCATCTGCCGAACCACCATCGATAATTACTTCTGGCCCTCCTTCGTAGGGTATGCTGGGATGTTGAATGGATACTAGACGACGCAACACCGAGTGGAGAGGTGGGTACCCCTGTGCGCTTCCATACTGCAGTGCAGTGGCTAGGTCAATCTTCTGCGCCACGCTCTTGCCCGAATACCGAGGGATATAGCATAGTATGTCAGAGTCCGGTATAACATTCTGACCACCAATATCTTCTTTTGTTGTCGGAAATTTTGTCGGCCGGTCAACCGAGAGATCTAACTTGCCAAAGGGGAAGATGCTCGTGTGGGGAAGGCCTACAAGTAGATTGAGTAAGCGGCTGGCATACCGTAGCACCGCACCGATACAAGTGTCATACCACCTGAGAAGTTACACATCCCCGGAGTAAAGAGGTACTTGTAGTACTCTTTCAGGGCATTTGGTCTTCTTGCTTTTGAAATTTTTGAAAAATGGTGCGTCAAGTCAACGGGCTTGGTAGTCGTCGGACACATGATGCTCTGCGGCGGGATGCTGGTGAATAGCAAGTCTCATCGGCCCATCTGCTATTCGGAACAGACCACAAATCAAGCAAGTCTCAAAAGGAGCATCGTTTTATGTGTGAAAAAGACCATAATGGAAGGCATTAAAGACTTGTTGGTGAACCAGTGTGCCCCAACCCCTCATAGGCATGGTGGGCCCGGAGCAATATGATTGACAATGTAAGTCCGGCGTAAGCTATGTTGCCCCGCAGGCTCGAGCCATTTTGTTAGCATTGTGCATAACCCATGGGGGATTTGAAGCAAACGGCAGCATCACTTTGTAAATCATACTGGTATGAGCCGCTGGGTTTGAATGGTACATCTAGCATCATAATCAACGTTCCTGTTCGCGATTCACGTCGTCAGCGGCTCCTAAAACATCACAACAGCCAAAAGTCTCGAAGTTCACCACACTAGTCTTGACCAAAACTCAACAAAATGGCATCCGAAAAGCTCTTTGAGAACATTCCACAATTTCCGGACGATATCCCTACCGCGTCCATTGCCAGTATCACTCTTGCTGGCCTTCGTGCAGGGGATGTAGATACCACCCAGAATCTACTGAAAGCATGCCAGACATTAGGGTTCTTTCTCCTTGATCTTCGTGGAGACACGATAGGCGAAGAATTAGTGGAGGAGATTGACCAGCTCATTGGAGACGTTGGCAGAAACGTCATGGGCTTGCCAATTGATGTCAAAAAGAAATATCATGTCGATGTCCCCCGAAGCTTTGAAGGGTGCGTCTTGAGCTCTCTCCTCTCTCTTTGAAACAATTGATTTAAACCCAGAATAGATTTAAACTCCGTGGAGTTGGTAAGACGGAGACCAACGAGCCGGATCGATTCGAATGGTTCAACGTTGGCCAGGACGGCCTGATAGGAATCAGTCCAGCCCCACCACTCCCACCGCTTGTGCAGGAACACCTCCCGCTCTTCACCTCGTTCCTCAAACATTGTCAAGAGATAGCCACAAGTGTACACAGCTCCCTTGCAACTGAACTGGGGCTGCCCGCGGATACCTTCACCTCTCTGAATCGCCCAACGGAATCCTCTCTATCTCTTGTTCGCCTGCTGAAATTTGAAGCGAGCAATGAAGCAAAGGATCTCCGGACAGCCTTACGCCATCATACTGATATCGGAACAATTACTCTTTTGACCAATGTTCTCGGCGGTTTGCAAGTTCTTGCCCCGGGTCACGCCGCCTCGGACCCGGAAGCCTGGCTGTGGGTTCGTCCGCAGCCCCGCCATTTGATTGTCAACCTGGGAGACGCCATGGTGCAATGGACTGGCGGTTTACTGCGCAGCAATACGCACCGGGTCACGTACTCGCCTGGGGCACAGCGATTCGTGGACCGTTACAGCCTGGCTTATTTTATGCGGCCTGAGAAGAAGGCCAGCATGAGAAGGCTAATAGGCGAGGGCGACGATGGCGACGCAGCGAATATGACAGCTGGGGAGTGGGAAATCAAGAAGACTATGGCGTTTGTCACTGATGAGGCAGATACTGTGCTCGTTAATCGCCGCGAAGTTGCCGAAGCTAGGTAGATTTTGTAGCTCAATGTCACAGCTTGCTGAGAGACACTCTCCTTGTGATTTCCTTGAGATGCCATCTTCATCATGCCCAGTCCCGCGCGAGCTGGTGTCTTTTCAGTGGCTACCTTCGTTGAGACGACCGAACTACTGTCCCGTATAGTCAACGCTAGGAGATCAAAGGCCGCGTTGCAAATCGAGTCAAGGCTACGTCATGGCTCTGCAAAGTCATGGCCATGCATCAAAAATATCGTATTGTTCTGAGCAATGAAGTTGGCCATGTAGAAATGAGTTGCATTGCGATCACAAGCTTCAAGCGCGGTCCAAAGTTCACTTTGTCAACTATCGTGTCTGAGGTGAGGAATCTGAATTGTTACTTGGGTCTGCCGGCCGCATTCCAACAAAAAAAATCCCTTCATATATTGACGCTAAAAGTAGCTACATCGTGTTAAAGTTCCCGAGCAATGAACTCGTGACCTCGGCCATTTCCTTGCGTGGGACCAAGTCGGCCCCGAAGCCAACTCCCCGCGTCCGAACCAGGCTAAATTCCTGCGCACTATCCAAGATCCAATCTTTGCACCGCCTGATGGCTGGTATCTCAACTTCTTGAGCAAACGTCTCTCGTGATGTAACATCAAAGACAGTGCACTGTTTCTGGTTGCTCGACAATGCCGGGATAAAGCGAGACCACAAGAAGTCCAGTTGCATACTCGCGTAGCCCACTGTGTTTTGCTGCATCAACAGTTTTCCCTCTCTGAGAAGTCTTTCCGCCGTTGGGGCATCTTCCGCAGAGCACCATTTGCGAAGCTCCGGGTAGCCGATTGACTTCCAAGCCCCCGATCGAGTGGCATCTTCAAACCGTCCATGTTGCTTTTCCAAGTTGCAAAGATGCTTGACCTCATCCAGAAGGCCATCCTTCATCATTGTCTCAATTCGCTGGTCGCAAAGGTTGGCAATAGTCTTGATATCCGAATTTAGAACCAAGACGAGTAGGTTTTGCTCTTGGACAAATGGGTGGAAAAGCAACGGCTCTACAAGAGAGGTCGAGCCGCCGCAGATAATCGGTATGCGGCCACGACTGTGAATGGACTTGATGCACTGGATGGCATCGGGGGTGAAGTCGACGGGCTCTTCAGCTACATCGAGGTAGTCGACCAAATGATGCGGAACCCCTTTCATCTCCTCTTGGGTGACCTGCGCTGCCATAATGGGGCAGTCCCGGTACACCTGGATGCTGTCGACGGAAATAACTTCGCCATCGACAGCTGAGGCAATGTTGACGCTGAGGCGAGTTTTCCCGATGCCGGTGGGCCCGATGATAGCAATGATTGGAATAGGAGAGGCCATTTTTTTTTTCGTCAAATAGATGGTTGTAGCGGAGATTAGGGGCTCTTGTTTGTGAAATCTTTGGTACCCAGGGCCGTACTAAACAACGAGGAGCTTGAGTCTTTTATCCCGAGCCTAAGGCCCAGTTCTCTCGTTCAACATGGCAAACAAGATACATGGAAGCGAGCTCGTCATGACTCTCTCTTACATGACAGTGCATGGTTTTGGCAACCGAGGAAAAGTTTTGGGGGTGAAATGGGCACAGAGATAACTTTCACCCGACTCCTCTTCGACGCGCTTCTTCTGCTAGGTGGGCGCTGAATCAACACCCTAGTGCTTGGGACGACAATATGTACATAACTAGGCAAAAGATTAACCGTGAAACAAGGCAGGTACACTTTAACGAAACTAGGATTACTTGACAGATGATTGGGTCATCAATTTAAATCGGGGGTTAGCGGCACAAGCCTATCAGTAAACACAGTTCCTATAGTCCAACAATTCAAATTGCCAATGTCTTGGTTTCCTTTGATTTCCAATCCAACAGATGCCTTCCCGCGGCCAACTTATACTCGCGAATCTTACCAACAACTTCTTTTGGGGTGTTGGCAACGCTGATAATGCCGGCTGTGCCCTTTGAAATGAACCCTTGTGAAACAGAATTCTCAATCCACGCGAGAAGCTGGTCAAAGAAGCCACCAATATTAAACAAGATAACTGGGCGATCGTGGATGCCCAGCTGGTTCCAGGTAACCACCTCGAATAATTCTTCCACAGTGCCGTAGCCGCCCGGCAACGCCACAAACGCATTTGCCTCACTGGCCATCAAGGCTTTTCGCTCGTGCATGCTGTGCACGAGAGTGGTCTTGCCGTACTGGACGGTGTCTGGCTTGACGATTCCCCGCTCAGTCCTGACCAGGGCCTCGGGGATTACGCCATGTACTGCGTCGGGGCCGGAGAGGGTTGCCAGGCTCCTTGCCAGGATTCCCATTAGACCCAGGGTGCCACCTCCATAAATGAGAGACCATGACTCCGTATGCATAGCCGCGGCGAGTGCTTCTGTCTGTTCTGCATATTGCGACGACACTCCTTCGCTAGCCCCTGTCATCCACATGGTGTCAGCAAACGGTGTTGCGATGGAAATCATAAAGGCCTACCGCAGAATACGCAGAGAGTGAACTTCTCGCGGGCTGCTTTGCCATTCGCTTCGTTGACCATGGTGATGTGATGGTGTCTGGTGTCGTTGAGGTCACGTTATGTTGAACATGAGGCCTATTGCAATAATCACGAGTCGAGACGGATACTTGGTAAAGTCAACAGCCTTGTAATTCAAATATGTAAGAGATTGTGGGTGAAAATATTTTTCTTCTCCGCAAGCTATTTTCTCTAAACTAACTCGCATCTCTTCTTGAAAGGCCTGCGGTCTAATTGGAAGCCGACAAGTCGGCTCATCCCGTCCGGCAATGACACCTGCACTGATTCATTCAGCTATAATGGATTACAATGATGAGTTATTTCCTCGCTCGAACAATGATGGGAGAAATAGCTTCTGCGCATGTTGTTGAATTCATTGGTTACTTGAATGAGAATTTGCGGCCCTCGAAAGTTACTCCGGCGAGGCGAACGTCGGACTTTCTTTATATTCCACATTGTCACAGACCCACCCACCTGGTTCCGCTCGGCCGCGAGAGCAAGCAAATAACGCCATAGAGGAGGCGCTGCCAAACTTACTGCCCAGATATCAGCGTATACCAACCAGCCTTTGATTTCAAGACATGATTTGACTTTCTAAGGGTTTTCCCAGTCCGGGATATGAATGGGGTCTCTCCTCTGTTTGCATTTCTATGTGATCTATGCTTTCCACACCCTCCATTCAAACCCAACTTGATCGGCACTTTTGACCATTCAGTTTCGTATACGGACAAGACTTCATCATGGGCAGCCTTGAAGTTGCATCACTCGCTGAACCAGCCCACATTGATACGTTGTGGTCACATCCTTTACCTCCAGCTCCGCGCCATGCCGTCACCTCCCACATACCCGGATGGAAGGCGCTCGTCAAGCTTGCAGAGCGAGACCCCGTTCATCTGTCCAAGGTCGTGAGCATGTACCCACGAATCCTACTCCACAAGGACTGTGCCCGGGTAAGTTTTTGCAACTTTTGTCTTTTGGATTACCGATTACCCCAATGACCTGTTGTGCTGACATCGGACTCCCGGGATCCAGCTTGGCGAGCACATTATCAAGCTATCGGGGCTGGAACCCGACCAGCATGGTTGTTTTTTGTTCCCAAGACTGCAAATAGCACAAGCATGTGTCGACTACATCACCAGTCAGAATCGAACAGACGACCTGGAAACACTCGCCAGCTCAGAGGTATCAATCCGGGCCTTCGAAAGCAGTGGAGCCGACAATG
Organism: Colletotrichum orchidophilum; assembly: GCF_001831195.1. Classification (NCBI taxonomy): domain Eukaryota; kingdom Fungi; phylum Ascomycota; class Sordariomycetes; order Glomerellales; family Glomerellaceae; genus Colletotrichum; species Colletotrichum orchidophilum. The sequence goes on from NW_019173025.1 coordinate 241,047, forward strand.
ACACCATCCATGTCTTTGCGGTAATCTTCCCCATAGCAAAGTTGATTCATGTCATGCCGTGGTGGTCGGACACTGGTGTTGCCATTTCAAGCCGACTGGCTCAGCGGGTACTTGACAGACTGCCTGAGCTCCATGAACGCAGTCTCGAAGCTGTCCCTGTACAGAACCAACGACTAGAGGGGCCGTACAAAGTTCTTCGTGAGCGAATTGCTTACTTGGCCGAGCGTGCTCCTGCCAGGGCCAGGGAGAAGAAGGTAGACACTTCCGATGTTTACTTATTTCAGTCTGGAATGGCAGCCATCTACAATGTTCACCAGCACTTGCAACGACTGGCACAGACGGCAGAGCGCAAGAGTATCATATTGGGCGTCTCGTTCTACGAAACCAAGCACGTCATCAAAAAGTACGGTACAGGTTTGAAGTTCTTTCCCAGCGTAACCGACACGACCGCACTCGAAGCCTTCCTCAGGGAAGAACAGGCCCAGGGACGTCCAGTGTTGTCGCTCTGGACCGAATACCCGAGCAATCCACTGCTCTCCGTGCCGGACTTTGTCCACCTACGGAAGCTTGCTGATGAGCTAAACTTTGTTCTTGTTGTCGATGACACCATAGGCGGAGTCTGCAATATTGACGCACTTGCAGTTGCTGATGTCGTCGTCACCAGCCTGACCAAGACATTCAGCGGCCACGCCGATGTCATGGGAGGTAGCGCGATCCTCAACCCATCGAGTTCTTTCTATGAAAGACTCAAGATTTCTTTTGAAGAGGAGTTTGTCAATGATTTGTACATTGAAGATGCCAGGATCTTGAGGCACAATAGCGACGACTATCTCCATCGTCTGGCGATTATTAATTCCAATGCCAAGATGGTAACCGATTGGCTACATGAATGGTCCAAGGGCGGGCGGAGTAGCATACAGCATGTCTTCTACCCCACTGCATCGCATGATGGAGCAAGAGACAATTATGAAGCCTTCATGCGGGAACCCACGGCCGATTTCACTCCAGGCTACGGGTGCTTATTCAGTCTCGGCTTCAAGTCGCAGGAAGCCGCAGCAGCCTTTTACGACAATCTTCACGTGTACCACGGTCCTCACCTGGGAGCCCACCGGACTCTGGCTTTGGGCTATACATATTTGATCTACGGCGAGGAAAACGAAGCCGAGTTTGCTGGCACGAAGCTCTCTCCCGCCCAGATCAGAGTGTCTATCGGGTTGGAGGACTCTAGAGAGTTATTGCATGTGTTCAAGTATGCAGTTATGAAAGCAGACGAGCTTGATGCGGGACAAGGAAAATGAAGCAACGAGACATTGGGGATTGCGTGCCGACATGATCACATGGCCACTCTTCGTTTGTCTCGATGCAGGAAAATCTTGCAGTTAAGCATGTCAGTTAGCAGTTGTGTTCGGCAACACGGTCGAAGAACGCCATCCTACCAGCCTACCTCCGTGTCTCTGAGACCAAGTGTCGTCTGATGGGTCCCGTGCCGCATGCCGGCCCGCCGATGGCCAATGCGAAGCCAGTACGCAACTCGGGCCCACAACGGCAAGAGGTTTGAAGTTCGGAACTCAGTGAGGGTCCGTCTATTTCCTGATCCATGGATATTCTCTGCTCCTCCGGCTGGGGCGAGTTCGGCCTCCAACCGTTCCAATCACGTCCCAACGGCCCCGCCAGGCGTAATGATCAAAGTCGCAGCGGCAGCTCGCGATCGAGTCAGCGGGAAGTTTCTTTAGCAGATGAGATTTCGGTGGGCTCCGTGTCCGACTGTTGGCGCCGGGTGATGTGCGAACCATAATACGAAAGCACCGTTCGAACCAGGGTAGCTGAAATGGGTCATGCCTGATCGTTTCCGGTCTATCGAGCGCGCCGGAGCCATGCTCGGCGCAAACGCTCTGACATTATCTGTGCATTTTGGGCCAAAGTGGACAGCAGTGTAACGTCGTTGCTCATGGCTGCTTGCGAAGAATCGGATATCAACAAAACCCAAAGAGGTCAAAAGCTCCAAAATCCAAGGAGCCCACGATAGACCCATGAACAAAATAATCTGTTCAGGAGATAAGCGCAGATGATGGAGGAAATAAAGGCGTTGCGTATCCGTACCTGCATGTCCGTACCGGCTAAAGGGAATTGTGTTTCCATGAAATGTTTCAACGCCCTTGCTTGGAGAACCAAGCAGCGGAGACGGACTCTATCGCCTCGTGCCACGGTACCGGGCACGTACCAAGCTCTTGGTGTGGGCTGCATAAAACGGTCTGTATCCTTAATGGGCAGAATGATGAGCCGCGAAATAAAATCAGGTGGGATAGCTCAAATTTCCTCGCATAATTTCGACCGCTTGTTCTTCGTCTCGGGCTAGAGCAAGAAAAGCTTCTTGTGCGCGGAACTTTGACGAAGACATGACGGGAAAACGCGAAATAGGGGTTGCCTGGTCTCGTTCATGGTTGGATGGGACGGCCAGGGACAACCACGCGCTCAAGGATCAAGGGTCGTGGGCCATGGTCGTGGGGATTGTTGCTAGCGGCCTGCCTGCATGCGAGGACACTCGGAATGGAGCTGGTTTCCCGTTTAGGAAACCAATGTTTCTCGCTTGACCGAGAAGTTGAAAACGCGATAGGTGACCGCAGTTGAGACTGGGCTGGCGCAGAACTGCCAGTCAGCATCGCGTCAGGCTGTCAGCACTTATCATTGACTCATGTTGGAGGACGATCTATTGCGCACCGTGGTCGTGGCCGTAGCATGAATGGCGTTGTGTCGTCTTAAGCCTTGCGACGATCGCCACATGAAATAGCCCCGTTATCTAGCCATGCCGTCAACGGTAGGCGGCCACGTTGGACCTCCATAGGACCAAAGTCTGAAAACCGGATCAGCACCGGGAGGAGGAGGGCGGGGGGGCGTTTGACATTTGTTGGAAAGGCTGCGAGTTGGCAATGCAGCGTCCCTTGAGGTCCCCCGTCTGCGGCAGATGAACCCCGGTTGACTTCGATTGCTGAAACGGGATTATTGGCGACACGGCTCGGCGCAACGGCTCTTCGAGCGTTATTTCGCTTTGTTTGCCGGACCGTCGAGCAAGCCGGACCAATTGCAACGGGATCACGTCTCTGTATGGAAGGTATGGAGCTTCAACGAAGGCCGGCTCCTGGCCGTATTGCTAGGGTGAGCGAGACGAGGGGACGCCGTGGCCTCGTTGGCGGAAATGCGTGGTTGTGATCTGCTAGCCCGGGAACGGACCCAAATCATGGCATTAGACGGTGGGCGCGGCGTCGACATGGGAGTTAGAAATGGTCGAATGAGAAAACTTGGAAGACATGGTTTTGACATTTGCTGGACCCAGCAAAGTCCCGACTGAGGAACGCAAATGTTTGGCAAATGAATTTTGAGGTTGAATCCGAGGAATGCGCAGGTACCCTATATGACAATCCCATATCGTCGATGTTTATCTGCACATCGTATCAGAGGAGAAGGGAGGCGGCGGATGGAATTGCAGCGTGCCAGGCAAAACCTGTTGAGACGCGCCGACATGCAGCCATCAAACCTGGATCGTCATCTCTGTGGTGTATCCGCACAGTGCAGCCGAGAGGGTGTCGTGCAAGTTGTGCTAGTGCAGGTTCACGGAAAATTTCCTGCAGGCGTCGACTCGGTGCATCTTGGATCGTGTTTCTCTTGCATATCAGTGGCTGTGAAGCCAAGCTCGCCATGATCCTGCCCCCCTAGCGTTGAGGGTGAGAGTGTGGCAACCACGGCACAATCGAGAGTGGTGGATGAGCAGGCATTGGATGGCAGTCGCAGTCCCAAATCACCGGGCAGAGGAGCAAAAGGACGCCCCGGCTGCCAGTGACAACTCTGTGACTCGGGAGGCAGCGCCGATAATGCTGGATGTTTGACGTCTGGACGGATAGGACGGATGGGAGGGATTCACGGTGGAATTACGTGTTGCACGTCGGGAGATATGCACTTAGGTAAGCAATGTTCATGCACAAGACCAAGACCCAAGACACTCAGCTGGAAGGCACGACACGATAGAGGAGGGGAAGGGGGACATGGACATGGACATGATGTGTGTGACCTTGGAACGAAAAAGCAGGCGCGGTCAGTGCGTTGACAATGGCAGGTGCAAGTGCAATGGCCAATGTCAGTGCCACGTTCAAACTCGCGGCCCCCGTTTTCGTCTTAAGCTTGACAGGCCGCACCTGTGCTCTTTGTTTCCATGCCTGCCGCAATTAATGAGGGAAATCCTCGCACGGTTGGAAGGGCGTCTTATGTAAGTATGTAAGGTGAACAGCAAAGCTATCCAGAATGGCACAGATGTTGATACAGGGTCCAGACCCGCGCCTGAATCTGGCTGGCACCTTGAACTGCCATCCCAGCGATAAGGGATACCAGGCTCAGGTCAGTTCCCCAGAAGAACAGAACACCAACCTGAAGCAATGGGGCCAGACCTCATTTGTCTGTGAGGGCACCTCTGAGGAAACAGAAGAAGAAAAGCGAGAGCATCGAAGATGTGTGCACTTTGCTTCCCGTGGACCTTCGGCAACCGGAAAAGTGAGAAGACAACATAAAATAAAATAAAATAAAAAAGCAACAGCGGAAGAAAAGACGAGAAGACCGAGTGAACAGGCGCATCCCTGTCAGACACCGTGCCCGGCCCCAGGGTGAGTGCGACGCCATCCCACCCGTCGGGGAACGACCTGGTTACTAACAAACACGCAGAGTGTTGGACCCCTGCAGGACATCTCAAATCCAATCCAGCCCAGTCCAATCCCATTGCACAATCCCGCCATCCAACGCCCACGCCAGCTCCTGAAGCATCCCGAATCGTCCAAGACTGTTCACTTCCCATTTGACCCCCGACTTGCCGTTCCATTCTTCTACTCCACCGTCCCCGGGCCTCTCTTCCTCTCTTGGGCCTGCTTTTTCTCTCCCTCGCCATTTCGTTTCGTTTCGTTTCTGGCCTCTGCAGCTCCACGTCCTTGGAGCCCAACTCGACTCGACCTTCAAGTACAATTAGCACCGCTGTCTGTGCCGTCTCAATCTACGACACTTTCGCCTCACGATTGTCCGCCTACCCAGTCTATGGCTACCCTTCCAGGTCAGCTCAAATACCATCGTGGCTCAATACGACCGCCTTCGTCCTCTTGGTACGGATACCTAGAGACCCTACTCGAATCCCAGCACGGCGGCAATACATAGCCCGAACCTGCTGCACAACCTACAAAGTACTCCGTACCCTGCACTCATACGGGTACCCGGTACACCGCGTCGCCTGTCCACCCTTTCGTCTGCTCCTTCGTGCGCCACCGCACAAGACGCAGACCCAATCTCGCTCTGGAGCATACCCTGCATGCTGCCCAACTTTTCGTCAACCTCGACATTCACTGACAAGACCGTTCGGCTCCATTCTCCGGTTCCATACAAGTTCCACCAGATCAGCGGATCCCCTCCCTGAGTCTCTACTCCCTACAAGTCTCAGACTGCTGCGTCGCACTCGCTCGCTCGTCCACCTCGCTGTCCCACCAGACCACAACCCGCACTCTCACTGGGTCCGATTCGGCTACCCTGCTCTCCGTCCAACGACACAAGCCACGGGGCGAACCACCCTCACTGCCTGTCACGCGTTGTTTGTCGAGCTGGCTGCTGGCGGATCCTGCAATTGCCATTTGCAAGCCTCGCCTTTTCAAACAGACCCATCCTGGCCCAACCTCGTCTTTGCACCAACAAGTCAATTGATGACACAAATCGCCTAATCCGCATCACCGTCCACCATGCCTCCCACCGTTTCGAAGCGATTCGAGCTCCCCAAGCTTGACTTCAAGTTCGGCTCCTTGACCGACGGAACCAACATCCCCCCGCCGCTCCCCAGCCCCGTTCAGGAGGTCCCCACGCCTCCTCAGACCCCGCGTGTGAGCGAAACCAAGGACTCCGGTTCTGCCGTCAAGGAAAAGGTCGAGAGCAAGACAAATGGGCATACGGCAGGAGTTCCAGGCTCGCCTGCCACTACCAATGGTACGAAAGGATTCTCGGATGACACACCACTCTCTCCAGCAGCGTCAAGCAGACAAGGCAGCATCCGTCGTCTCTTCAGCCGGACATTACTGAACCAAGCATATGCAGAAGGCGAAACCCAGTCCAACGCCCATAACCGTCCCATGAGCCGCAGCCAAGGCAGCATCATCGACGAAAAGAAATCGAAGCGCAGCAGCGGCTGGTTCAAGAGGTTGAGGACCAGCGAATCGTCCCCGCCGCAAAAACGATCCAGTATCGTCTACGAACACCCCAACGTCAGCGAGACCAGCAGCCAATTGCAGAGCAAGCCTCAGATCCCGCAGCCACGGGCACCTCAGGTCCAAGGGCCGCCGCCGCCCATGATCCCCGAGCTGAGCGCTCTCCAGGCCAGACTCGACGTAGGGGACGGAGGCAGTCTGGGAGATGACTTATTCAAAAACATTAAATAATCGCTGACTAGAGACGGACGAAGCCCGACACTGGTCATGACTGATATCTTCAGAGCTGCCGGTTTTTGGAGTCGGGAACCGGCTTTTTTGTCGAATGCGAAAAAAAGAAAAACCCACTTAATATGCGCCGACGAGCGAACGACCGAATCCGAGCGGATGCACCAATACGATTTCCTAGCGTTTTACCAAGTTGAATTTACTTTCGAGCCAGAGCTGGGGACGAAGTGGCGGAGATGGAATGAAGCAGACGTGGAACGGAGCGGAGGCAAGATTGGAAGAAGTTATGCAAGATACCCAGCTCGCGCCGCGGGCTCATTCTGACATACAATGTTTACACTTTCTTTATTTTGTGTGTTTCTCTTCGTCTCATTGCGCTGTCTGGAAATTGCAGGCACCATGGACCCCAAATCTCTTTTCCTTGCGGGCTTGTTGGTCAAACCCTTTCTACTCTACGGCTTACCTTCTCATGTACATGTTTGTGTTGACGGGTTTGATGGAGAAGCTTGAGGGGATTGAGAAATGGTGGCGAGGCTGACGATCTGAAGAAAAGCGAGAAACAAATCGAGCTCGCGTCAGCCTTTACATGGTTTAAAAATAAAGAAGAGTCAGCAACTATCAAAAAGGGCGAAGATGCTTTGGGCTTAGCCACAATGGCTGAAAACGCCATGCTACGGAGCAGTTGACCAAGTGCTTATGTGGCCACCGCAGCAGTAATAGAGACTACATTTTCACAACCTACCATAACGATCACCGACATTGTTCCCTTTTAAGCCACCAAATTGACCGCAATGCTTTGACCAGGCGAAGGATTTTGAGACGGCTCAGGAAGACAGGCTTCCATATGGAGCCCATTTGGTGAAAACAAGAACGATGGCAGATGAACCCCGCGTCATCCGAAACTGACGCTATGGCCCCTTGAACACATCATGTGGCGAGAGGCTTGCATCTGCAGGTTGTTTTAGCGCGCCGAAGAGCCTAGCATGGCCGTGGCTACTTTTTGCTGGAGAAGATGCTGCAGCAGGTCGCTAGAACATGTCACTATGCATCCCGGCCGTCCGCTCAACTCACTTGTACCTGTGCGGGATAGCGCGCTGCGAGACTGCCGGTCCGTGTTTGCCGTGGTCCGTTGACTACCTACCTTACCCGGAGCACCGTTCATGTTCTCTACGGCCGCCGTCCCTCCCCCGGGGCTGAATGGTGTGGGAAGCTCGAGCCAATCGCGGAAGCAGCGGGGCCACCCCCTTCCCGTGCGGCGTTTGCTTCAGAGGACGGCGCTAGTGGGCTGATTCGTCGGCCGCGGTGGGAGACGTCATTGTGAGTTGGAGCTCTACCGGTCGCCCGTTTACCGAGCCAGAGCCGGGACCTGCAGCTTCGAAAAGAGCTACTTTTTTTTTTCCCACCCCCGACCTTTTGCTGCGCTGTACACTACGACCCGCAACCACCACTTTTGTCATTGTGTCAATTGTCGAGTCATCGTTCACGACTGACACATGCATACAACAATGGCGACAAGCTTACGCACAACCACCGCGACGACGGTGCTTCGGCCGCTGAGCTCGGCATTGCGACCGGCTGCGGGCCGACAAGCGGCGCAACACCTCCCCCGGGTTGCACGACGATACAAGTCCGGTCCGTACGGATACACACAAGCCAAGGCGCTGGTGTTCTCCAAGGAGGGCGAGCCCAACGACGTTTTGCAGTATGTAGCGACCGACTCAACGACCGACGAACAGACTGTCCTTGTGGCCGACTGACTGACTGACGCTTGTGAACAATAGACTACACACACACTCCATCTCCCCCTCGATCCCCTCCTCCGCCGTCCTCCTCCGCGCCCTCGCGGCCCCGATCAACCCGGCCGACATCAACACCATCCAGGGCACCTACGGCGCCAAGCCGCCCTTTACGCAACTCATCGGGACCCCCGAGCCCGCGGCGATCCCGGGCAACGAGGGCGTCTTTGAGGTCGTGTCCGTGGGGTCCAAGGACTCTGGTCTGGCGAAAGGCGACTGGGTGATTCCCAGCGCGAGCTCGTTTGGCACGTGGCGCACGCACGCCGTGGCAGAAGCCAAGGACGTGATGAAGGTGAGCAAGGAAGGGTTGACGCCCACGCAGGTGGCTACGGTGAGCGTGAACCCGTGCACGGCGTACCGCATCCTGCGGACGTACGGGCCGGGGGAGATCCGCGCGGGGTCCGACGGCGGGATGAAGGCGCTGGATCCGGGCAGCGGGGGGTGGTTTGTACAAAACGGGGCGAATAGCGGCGTCGGGAGGGCGGCGATTCAGCTGGGCAAGCTGTGGGGTTTGCGGAGCATCAATGTGGTTCGGGAGCGGGAGACGGCGGCGGAGACGGAGGCGTTGAAGGCCGAGTTGACGGGGTTGGGCGCCACGGTCGTGGTGACGGAGAAGGAGTTTTTGGCGAGGGAGTGGCGGGATCGGCTTGCGGAGCTGACGCGCGGCGGGCGGGAGAGCGTCGGGCTGGGGTTGAATTGTGTCGGGGGCAAGTCGGCGACGGCGGTGGCGCGGAGTTTGGGGGAGAGCGGGACGATGGTTTCGTACGGGGGCATGGCGAGGCAGCCGGTGATGCTGCCGACGGGGTTGCTCATCTTCAAGGACGTGAGGTTTGTTGGGTTCTGGCTGAGCAAGTGGAACGAGAGGGACCCGACGGGCCGGCGGTTCGCGATCGAGGATGTGTTGGGGATGATTCGGGAGGGCAGGTTCAGGGACGTGCCGGTCGAGGAGGTCGGGTGGAGCTGGGGTACGGAGGAGGGGCAGTTGAGGGAGGCTGTTCAGGGGGCGCTTGGTGGGTTTAGGAAGGGCAAGGGGGTGTTTGTTTTTGGAGAGACGTGAAGTTGAGGATGTGAGGGCTTTTGGACGGTTCGCGTGTAAGGGGAGAGTGAGATGGTGTAGGATACGGATTAGAGATTATAGATGAACCTGGATGAAAGGCGGTGGTGTCCCGCGAGAAGAATTCCATCCGAGTAGCATGAACGCAGGCGCAGCTCACGAGAGGAAGCTCTCAGACAGGCCACGCCCGACTGGCCTCGCCTATGGCTCATAGCCTTGAGTTTCGTCTCATTCATTTCCTAGTATTTGAAGACGCGTGATAATACTGGAACATCCGAAAGAGATGGAGGTACCTGCCTAGACTCGTACAATTCGTCGCCCTCGGGTCTGTGACTCCCATACATCACTGCACCGGTAACGGACAATACAGATGGTTTCCCTTCAAGTTGCGTACAAACTGGTGCTCTACCCATCCTTCGATGGTGACTTTGACTCATGGTTCGCCTTAAGACCGCAGCCGAGCTCTATCGGAAAGCTCTGTCGAGGAGCACAATCAGCCTCGTCAGGACGGTATAGTTTCGGTGCTGGGACAGGAGGGAACGCGCCTTTAAAGGATTGGTTTTGCACACAGAATGTATTTACTTTTGATGACGCCGCTCTCTGTGAGGTGCTCAATACGTATCTGGGATGCGGTGGTACTTGGTATGTAGCTAGATGAAATGTTGCAACAGATTTCATCAAGTGGGTGCTATCTATCCCGGTGCGTCCTTGTCAAAGGGAAATTATTCGATGAGAATATACGCAGAAGACAACAGGGGCAACAAGCATGATGAGGCAACCATTCATGGAGCAAACGTCTTTTGGGCGACAAGAAAGTTATTGAGAGCAACGTAGCCACGATATTAGCTGCCTACGAGGCCTGCAAGAATGGAGGACTCAAGTTCAACACGATGCTGGCAAACATCGAGATGGAGCAGAGAAGTTAGCAACGGATCAAGAGCGCACCCCCGAGGCCCGAAAGGCAAACGTTGAAAAACTAGGCTCGAGATCATAGCGGCCGCTACCAAAGCAGCTTCTAAGTTGATGGATGACTACCAGCTAGCTTGGCTGACGGTGAAAGGGATGGCAATAGATCTCACTTATACAGTCACTCTGGGAGCGCCTACTGGACTAATTCATGCTGATATCAAGTCCCTCAAACGACTTGGAAACGAGGCGGAGCGTCTTGAGCAAGAGGACAAGTTCAAGCGCCAGAAGCCCTCATGGGATGCCGTCACGAGCATGTAATCACAATGCCAACGTCGGTAGAAGCAGTGCCTCGATTAATATTGCTTTGCCGAACCTCTCGTTGATTCAGCTACATGGTTTGATTTGACTCCAGCGCAGACCTCCTCACGACCAGGCTCTTCGGGGTGCTCTAGCTGATGAATCCCATAACTATGAGGCATAGGTGAAGGCTAACTGAACATCATTGCGATGCCGAGAGAAAGCTCTTGTGCGAGTTCTTAATGACATGGCTCGTCTTGGCATGCAACGGCTTTCCTCTACATCACCTTTTCCTTAATAAGTCACATTTTCCTTAACAAGTGTCACGGATGAAACTCTCAAACCCGGCTGGCATCTACGTCGTATTCCGGCACCTAAGACGACGTTGAGAGTGGAGGGGAGAGAGATACACTGACAGTGGCGGCGACAGTACAGATATCCTAGTCAGCGATACTTGACTCCATGGTTGGATGGAAGTGGCGAAGGAGGGAACGTGCCAAGTCCACCAATGCATCCCGAGTTGCCGTGAAGCTTCATTTGTGATTGCTTGATTCAGCAGGAGACAGACACGAGCAAGCTCACTCATGTGGAAATCCAGGATGCAAAATGTCGAGAATAATATCCATTTTCGCAACCGCTAGACCCGAGTTCAACGCAGATGCCGCGCGAAGCACATAATGTGTCCATCTCGTGCTACGAGAGATCATTGGCAGTTTTACAAATCCACGCATTTCCTCATTTCCATCCCCGATATCAAAGCGGGATACACCCACACAGAGAGAGCCCCCCGTCGTTGATCCGGAAAGCAACCAACATGGAAAAAGCGATCAATAGTAAGCGAGCGGGAAGTCTGCATCTTGAACAGCTTGAATTCAGCAGAGCATTAGCTGGAGCAGCTGAGTGGAATCACTGCCGATGTACAGCAGGCTGACCAGATGTTGATTCTCGGGATTGATTCCAAGGAGAGTCGCCGCGGATTATCTGCAGCGACAACAAACTAGGGCGGTTCTCATCTATGGCCTTTCCGCTAGGATTTAAGTCCAATGGACGATATCTCGGACTGTAATCAAACCGCGCGGCATAAGGGTAGCGAAGAATAATGTCTTTGCGATCTCAAGCTGTACTTAGAGTCCGAGCTGAAGACTAGAGAAATTCAATCCCGAGTAGCGGTTGTCACGATGTGGGACTAAGTAAAGCTTGGATTACTATCTCTCAAAGCAAACTGACAACTCGACAAGTCTCCAAAACTAGTTCTTCACCATCTTCCTGTTCATCTCTCAGGAATCAAACAACCCATCAACCGTCGCAACTCACCTTCACGATCCATCGTCGTTCCTCCTCTCGCAATCCGACGCGTCTCTCAACCAGCCAGGGACCCTGCAAACGCGTCGCTCCACCTACCAAAAACCACGAACCGCGTCTCCCCATGTCAAAGTCACCGACTCAGGCCTCACCCTCGCCCCAAAAAGACCCCAGGACCCCTTTTCTCTCAGTGTCCCTCTCTCTCGCACCCTCAGGCCCACCCAAGCAAACTTGCTGCCCACTTCTTCTTCCATCCCGCCAGGCCTCTTCCCCCTCCCTTACCCTTCCCCCCCGACTCCCGGGTCACTGTACACTTGCCCTTCTCCAACACAAGGTCTCTCTGTCGGCGACTTACCTATCGCTCTGCACTCTCCATTAATTAACCCCCATTGACGTAGAGTAGCATCGACGCACATGGAGGTATCATTGTCAACCGCGTGCGCCGTCCCCACTCCGCAAAGGGTCGCCGTCCTGGTTACCCGAAGCAGGGCTGTTCCACACCAATAGCTGTCTACCCATTCGAGGTTCCCAGGCGTTTCAATAGCGTTCCCTTTGCTATAGGTACCGAGTACGGATAGGCCTGCCTCGGTCGCCAGCGGCCAAAGTACATGCTACGTTACGAGGATAGCCAAAAGCCCGTTTCCACTTCCAATGAACCCGTTCCAAGATTTAAGCGGGCATCCCGCCCCCCTCGACGAGTCCAACGGCGTACTCGAACTCAAACCCAGCGGGCAGGAGAGATAGAGGACAAAGAGAGAGAGGAAAAGGAAAAGACGCGCCTCCCCCTCCACGTGGAGATTGGGGAAGGAGAGTCCAGGTTTGCGGCAGCTTGCTTGTTTGAATCCAGGAAACCGGCATGGATATCCATGCCAAGGAATAACCTCTCTCTGCCCAAAATTCCCTGAACGGCACCGGCGTCGAAACCTTGCACCTCGCACCTTGAAGGGCCTCCCCCACCTCTCTTGGGGCCTCGACTTCCCAGAAGCCCGCCTGGCCTAAATATAGTGGAACGATGCCTGTCGCCGATACCACTGCATGATGCAGGGGGAAGTTGCAAAGGAGGAAGTATCCACGGGTTGCTTTCAAGTTTCCAGGACTATTTTTTTAATTATTCCGTTCCCTTTCTAAACCTCATTTGGTAGGAAGGAAACGCGGCAGAGGGAAGGAGGAGGGATGGGGGGCCTGGAGCCTGACTCTTCAACAGCGGAGAACGGCGGGTTTGAGTGGCCACGACTCACTGGTCGAGCTCTATCCGACCGGCTGGTGGGATGACCGGGGGGGTTTTCTGGACAGGAAAGACGAGACGCGATCTCTACCACAAGATAGGGATATGCGCTCCTTTCCTGGCGTAGGATCACCTCAAGCTACTCCGTACTTGAGCTTTGAATACAACATGGATCGCGATTGCCAGTCATTTGTGTATGGAAGATATGCAGTACTGATTTTGCAAGCACATGGAGAATCGCCCTGGGAGCACGTACAGCGAACACGCCCCTTATGTCAGGCTTTACGACCTTGGCTGATAGACACGTGATCCCAGAGGTCGAGAGCGGACTCGAGACGTCGAGACGTAGATTGCTGGATCGACCAGGGAAATACGAAGAGAATGTTGATTATCTCGGTCAATCTCGACTCAGTCTCGCTCTTCCGTTTTAATAGGAGATGATGTGTTGCGAGATCTCTGAGTTGGTACTCTCCGAGCTGGGCTCGGCATCATCAGGATTGAAACCGATCTGCGAAGCCTGCTAATAAGTTGTCTCCATACCTACGAGCTCTGAGCTGTGCCTCGCCTGCGCCCAGTATTGGCTGAATAATTACTTCGACATACGATTACAGAGTGCATTGATGGGGCCGGCAGGATGAACAGTCGATATACAGAACCCTGAGAGAGAACCTCCTTGTACTCTATCGGGCTTGCTGCTCTTGTTGGGTGTCCATAGAATCTGCAAATGATAATGCGATGGAGCTCGCAACATTTCGTGCGATGAAACAGCCTCTTCGTCCGACATGTCTCAAAGTCGCCAGGTGCGCAGTGAAGCAAGTCCCGTGATGGAAAAGACATCTGATAGCCAAAGGATCCTGTCGGGATCCAACGATACCTGTGGCCCCCGTATGGGCCTCGGGCTTTTCGTAGGTAGTCAAACCGAGTCCAAAAGACCTGGCCTGGATCGACGCCGCCTTTCGGGGCGGTGAGGTGCGTCGTGAGTCGCGATCCGGAGGCGGTGAGCCGCTCCGGTTCGAGATATCGCCGCAACAACCCAACCCTCCGCAAGGCTTGAGACATGCGAAATGCTGGGGGCGTGGGTTTGCCGACATGGCGTTTGCATGAACGACGGGGAATGGCGTACACTACGTGTGGCCCCCGTTCCATCCGAGCCCCCCCCCCGTCCCCCGTCCCTAGTAGAGAAGAAGAGGAAGAAGAAACAAAAAGCATTTCGATGATCCCCCCCCCCCACAAACGGTTTATATGTCTCAGACGACGCCGGTGGCTGCCTTTGGACCGCCATGGTGTCACCCGCAAACGTCCGTATCGTGTCATGCGAGCCATTTTTGCATGTGGTCGCCTCGGAAAGGAGACTGCAGACTACGGCCAAGTTTGTCTGGAATGTCTCGTCGAGTTATTCTCAAGAGCAATAACTGAGGCCGCCTAGGTAGTGCGCTCGTGACAACTCGCAATGGTTGCATGGCGTCGGCACGTTTCTAGAGTATGTTGATGGGCGACAGATGAGCGCAGGCATGTCGTTGTCAAGGTGACAGATCGCCCCTTTGATCACTCGTCACATTTGAGCATCACGAGAATGTGATAGAGTGAGAGGTGTTCTCTTTTTTCCAAACACATGTCACATTTTGATGACATGTGACGCCTATCAAAAGTCTCGGCTCAAGCCTTTGCACATCGTTTATAGATACACAGACATATCAACAAATATAGAGAGAGCTTCTGCTATGCCCGCTGACTGAGACACATAGCCAACCAAAACCAGTTGGACTTGCTATCCTTCACAAAACTTTTGGGAGATGTCACGCTCTGTCTGCTAGGAGTAGTCTATACTGAGATCACGTTTGGCGCACATCATCTACTTGTTGATAATGGCCTGGAACAGGAGTACTAGGCGAATATCAAGTTACAAAAAAAAAAAAAAAAGAAACCCATGATGCGCAAGCTGGTGACATAGCAAGGCGTTCGTTTCCTTCCAAGCTTTAAGTGCTTCCCCGACTTACTTTATGAAGATCCTGCGCCGCGTTCAAACAGTCGACATGATACAAGGGTGGTCAAGCACGAGGAAACGACGAGGCACGTACGTCTTGAAGATATCTCGTGGCGCGCCTTCGCTCATGAGACCACGAGCAGTCGCTCAACATATTGTGCTCAACAGAACCTTATTTGAGCAGCTGGCTTAGGAATAGGAACCGAAATTTGATATGAAGTCAATTTTGAGTCGAGTATATGGCCTTGTAACCCGAGAAAATTGTTGGACAGACGCGACGTTGAACGAATGTCGTCAATTTTCAGGGTTGGCTCTGGAGTCTGGGAGCGGCGTGGCTTGCAAGGATTCAAGGCACGACCAGCTCATGGAGGGATGAGTAGTTCGGTACGAAGACTGCAGTCACCAGTGATCTGTGAATGGCTGCCAAGAGACACATGGGGGAAGGTACGGATACAAGGGTAAACAGTCCTGGACTCTTGGTCCCCCCCTCCCCTGATTCCTGCGGCCCTCCACCTCCCTGGCCGTGCATCGCAGCCTGGAGCCGTCAAGTCTTGTGGTGCCTGCAATGCGTGCGCACTGACATGCTGCACATCTCGAAGCTACCGAATGTGCAGAGGCTCCACTGGGACGAAATGAGGTATACATAGTATTCGTTGAAGGGCTATAAAAACCCCTGCTCGTTCTTTACCGATAGATAGCTCCGCATAGGGCTCCATTGGATCCTGGCACAAGCGTCAACCGGCACAACTCCTGTCCAGTGAATTGGAGGCGAAATGGAGAGGTCAAGTAGGTCGACAGCATCGCCGCATCGCCACGTCCTGTTCTGCAGAAAATGAGCCGAATCGCACAAAATGAGCCGAACGTGACGACACCAAAAGAGGCAATGCTTGCTCGCCGGGCTGGCCGCCGTTGTATGGCGTTAGCTGGTGGAACTCCTCTTGGCCTGGCAGCTAACGTGACAGGAATGGCGTTGCAGAAAAACGTTGTTGGTGACCGTTGACAGCTTTGTCTTTGATGTGAAGGGAATATCCATGTCTCTCTGGAATGCGCCAGCGCCGACGAGGTTATGCTGATGGCACAGATGGACTTGTCATTGACTACTACCTTGTGGACGTGCCGCGTACAAGGGGGGTGGGGGGTGGTGTCTTTGGCGTGATTGGAGGGGCCGCCAGGTCTGAGCATCGTTGCCCTCCTGTGGATCCGTTCTGGCACTGTGACCTCTGTGGGTAGTATTCCGAACGCCCGCTCGCAACGCTAGTGGTATTCGCTCTTCCTGCAATGTTTCTTGTTGCGGCGTCGCCGCGTTCTGATGAGCAAGGAAATTGCGATTCCCAAGACGATGGGGGACAGACGGCCGCTGCCCGAAATGTCGCCGTCGACAGTGCGATCAATGGTAAACGCCGTCGCTGGCGGGAATGGAATATGGATGGATACGCAAGCCGTCTCCGACGTGGAGGAGATTGACGTCGAAAGAATGTTTAGATGTTGTCAAATGTTGCAGCATACCCGGTGGGCTTGGTTGGCGGCTGACCCTTTGGATTCCTGGGCCCTGATGCCCTGTGAGCGGGTACTTGACCAGGGAGCTCCTTGAGCTCAGGGTAGCTCGAGAACCACCAGGGTCATTCTTCCCCCCCCCGGCTTGTCGAGTGAGTGATGGCGGAGTGTGCTCTTACGTTCTTCAGGCTGATGCTGATTCCAATCCAAGCATCTGGCTAAGCCGGGGAGGCCGTCGAGTCCGTCCGCGTCGTAATCACCGTATGTTTAAGCTCAATGTCCAGGAAACCATTTCGCCTTGATACCTAAGTGAGACCCGGTTGTTCAAGCTTCGCGGGGTCTGCCAGGTTTCTCTGGGCTGTCAGAGACGTTGGAGAAGCCGGCCCTGGTCTAGCCTGATGCTCCCTCTTCACCGTCCAAACGGATTGCCCATGCCGGACGACGCCCCTTGGACGCCCACCCGCGGCAGCTACGCCCACTTCCCAGGCGTGCCAGGCTGCCAGGGCCGCCCAGAGCTTGACCCGTAAAGCCCCCCCCCTGGCTACCGGCCCAGAGATGCTGGTACAGCCGCAGTGCGCTTGCCCGCAAGCCCGGTTTCGCGCCATGGAGTTGAACAGACGGCCGGGGCGCAGGTAGGGAATTCCCTGACCGACTATTTAGCGAACACTCAGGCGGAGCTCTAGACTGCGTGGCGCTGCGGCTAGAGGGCGAGGGACGAAGAAATTGCAGGCCTTACACAGAGGACTGGGCAATCTTTGTACCATCATTCAACAACGGCACCCGTGGACCCCCGGCAAAGCGACTCTTGGCAATGTTGATGGTCTGCAGATGGACTCCATGGTGCTGCGGCTCCTACAGTTTTGTCTCGCAAGTTGCCTGTTGGCGCGTCGAAGCGCTGGTGAACGGCGCAATGGCAGAGCATCATTGCCGTCATTATCCGTACTTGGATTGCAATTTCCGCCCTTCGGACAGCCCAGACAAGGACGACGACGGGTCGTGCTATACACGGGACGCCATACACGGGACGTCAAATTCTCCGACATGGCTAGGCAATGACTGAGGTAGGTATAACAAGCGATATCGAGGTCGAGACGTCCAAGATTGGTTGTGTGACGCAGCTGTTGAGGATCCAAGGCACCTGCAGCCGGGGAGCAGGTTGGTTCATCCACGTGTAAACCGGCGGAGGCAGGACAGGGTATGGCTGTGTCTTGGGGTCTGGTTTTGTTAGTGAAGGGTACGGACGTACTCCGTACCTATTCTGTAGTTAAACTGTACCAAGTGTGCGTGGGGAGGCAGATTGACTCGGGATGAAGCGGCGCGCGCTGTTATGCGGTGTCATGGAGCAAGCTGAGACGGCATATAGCCTGCCCTCTATCCGTATTGCAAGAAGAACGCACTTGCCGTCGCGTCAACCGAGGCAGCAAATGCTCCTTCTACTGGAAGCAGTTGCGACGTAGAAGGAGCATTTGCGACGTATCCGTACTTGCCCAAGCATGAGGCATCTGGCGCACCAGCCTCGTCTTCAGCCACAACTCCCTCTTGGTCCATCACCCAACTTCCTTACGGATACCTGAGGTAGGTATCTACCCGTTCAGAGTAAGGTGCGGATACAGAGTACCGTCAGCCAGAACCCAACATGCACAGCACCGCAGCCGTGATGCAGGCAGTGACTCCCAAAAGTCCCACGGAATGGCACTCCCTTACTAATTAGTAATACCGGATGACCGTCAGTCCAATGTACACGAAATCAAGAAATGCCAATCAACTCTACTTTCGAAAACCAACAAGCACGCAGGCACGCCGTCGCTGCATGCACATGCATCCTCCATACGAGCGCACCCTACGAATACACTCGTCACACCTACTCCCACTCCCACTCCCACTCCACTCCCACCGGCCCGCACCTCGTCTGTATCCCGCCTCCGTCTGTTATTCGCAGTTCATCCTTTTCACTAACCTCCCTGATTGACACGACACGTCACAGTTGGCGAAGCCGAGTGCCGTTTCGGACGACATCTCTGCTGGGATCCGAAATCAAACAAGCACATCGACTGGACGCACTGCTGGGAAAAAGAAAGCCCACGGTTGGCTAGAGTCAGACGAGTGAGCTCGGTTGCATAATCCACCAATGCCGTTTCGAGTCTGGCGAGGACCCAGCTCCGATCGTGCTTGGTGTAGCCTCTATGTCTTCCGCCATCGACTTCGGAGGTGACGACGTCCCTCTCGCTTTCGCTCCCCTCTTTGGACCCCATCAGGTTTCCATTTTGGCGTGCCAGGCGACTTCTGCGCCGCAGTATCCGTCCGAACTTCCAACTTACTGCGATCGGACTCACTTTGCATCTTCTGCACCATTGAAATAGATACGAGGAGCGTTCAACTGAACCTTTGCGAATGCTTTGGAGTCAAGAAACGAGATTGACCCTTGGCCTGCTTGTACGTCGTACCAGACGCCTGGCTGGAGACGCCACATGCGGGAGTGTAAAAATAGCACCCGCGGTAAATGGCAATGGGATGACAAACTTTGGGCTGGGTCGCTGGTCCAGATTTCAGGTTCCAGAGAACGAAAATAGGCGCACGTTTACAAAACTCATCATCTCTCGATGCGACAATCAAGCGCAGGCAGACAAGTCCAAGTTACGAGAAACTACGTACCTACCTCGACGCTGGTGGGTCACACAGGAGAGAAAGGGAGGAAGACGCACCGAAGCACAACCAGTCAGACAGACCAATTACGTCTATGCCAGGCGCAATACGGATACTGAAAGATTTATGCCAATATGGGACAGCATGTCTTTGTTGCCGGCGCCACGTCCCGTCGCCTCGCCGACATTTGGCCACCAGCCACCCACGTGAAGCGCTGTTTCTTCGGAAGAGACATACGGTCACATCAGGCACATATTTCCTCAAGCCTAGCCTGAGACAGAGAAAACCCCGATGCCCAGGGGATTTCAGTTACCCGCTGGAGGAAGCGGCAAAGGTGGCTGGAATGATGTCGATCTCCGGCTCCTTTACCATGCGTAACGCCACCACAACAGAGTTTCCATGCACACCGGTGATGAGGTCCCGTCGGCGACTGATCCAACTGCCGCATTACGTACGTCCAATCTAAACGTCGGTCTGGCGTCGAACCGTCCAAACTAGACTGGGAACCGAACGACCATGGAAAAGAAAGGTCGACGATGCACCCTATATCTGTGGTTGACGAAAGCACCCTTACCCGAAATGCAACAATTCCCGCTCCCATTGACTCGTCCATAGCTTCGAGAAGCTGGCTTTATCCCAATCGAGAACTTGGCCGACATAGACATACACCAGGGCCACCATATTTTTCGACCAGAGTCGATGCGAAAACGTTGGCCCCACTTACACTGACAGACAGAGACTGTGCGTCTTTATGGCTCGATAGTTTTTTGACGGACAGTTCCAGTTCCGTCCACAAACTTCGTAGCCTGCCACTGGCGCCGCCCACTCCCGTATTCATGTAACGCCGAGGCCGATCGCTTATTGGGTTTCCGCCGCCCGTTAGTTGACGGATTCGTGTGAGTGCGCCAAGTCTCATTGGTCCAACGTCACCGCCTCGATGGTTTGCAGCAAATTTCCTTCATCCAACATCAGGTACCCAAGCTGCCGCGGCGTGCGCTAAAATACCACTCTACTGTCATATTCATGAGCTGGTTTTGAGTTTCGGAATACTCGCTCTAGACGCCTATCAGCTTTGGGGGGGATCAGTTTTTCAATTCACAACGGGCTGCGCGCAGCGCGGCCATTTCCATCGCCATTTTGGATAAGAAGCTAATCAATCGCTTATACCGCCAGTCAAGACTCGGGACTCAGGACTTAGGACTCAGGAACCAAAAGAGACTGGCTAGTTGGTGTTTGCTAGTGCCCAGGCAAGCCAACAGTATGGATACGGATGCCTACTAAGAGTAATTACCTTGGGCGGCCCTCCCAGCATGCAGCACGCTACGCTAGCGGGCCCCGCTGTCTCCTGTCACTTTTCGACCCGGCTCACGAACCGTTGGACCTGCGTCCAATCCCAGTCAGTCCCTCGTCCCTGTACGGACACCTACTATGTACATTGTAGACACTTGCTTGGAGACGTTCAAATTTCAGGCTGCGATAACCGAGTGGGCCACGCCAGAAGACAAAACGGCTGGAAGGGGGGCATTTAGCTCGTCCCGATTTCCCCCCTAGCCTCTGGGCCACTGGACTCTTTGGTGCCCGATGGGAGTCATTATCCAAACATGTGCAGAGACAAGATCATCGCGCCGAAATGCCCGAGGTTTCGTACCGACGCGTTGCTCTCTGTTGTTTTCAAGAACGCCGGTTGGTATTCGTACCTTCTTGGTTGCTTCTAGGCACGGCACAGCAAGGCGGGCCGGTGGGCTAGGGTTTAAGCCCGAGGCGAGGCAGAAGCTATCCACGCTGGGGTCTCTCCTTGGGGCGGCTGCCGCTGGGTTCCCTGATAACTAGGCGTGGCTAGCATGGGCTGGTACCATTCAGACCCGATCATCGCGGACGACCTCTCCCCGCGCCCTGGCTGGCCAGTTTGAGTTCCCGACTGGCGTGCCTGCCAGGGCACACAGGGGAATAAGGCTGGGCCACTGCCCACTGGTTTTGGACTCTGGGGAGCCTGGAAAACGCCGGCTGCCACTCATGAGATCAGCATCCCAAGAGTATTATCCGTACAAATACCTTAGGTTCCTGGGTGCTGCGACAGTCAGCTGCAGGGATTACCACACCCTTTGGCATCCCCCTTCTGCACCGATGCTGCCTTTGGCCCTTGTCCCGAGTTTGGCTCCTGGCCCGTCGCCCGCCCCCCCCAGGTCGCATGTGCTCCCGCTGCCCGCACAAGGTTGATACCCTTCCCCTGTGGTATGCTCCATCCCATTCCAACATGTCCCAGGAACCAACTCGACGGTGCCGTTATCCTTGCCTCCCGCATTGCATCGCACCGCCGAGAACTGTCCACCATTACAAGCCTGGAGACCTGGAGAACCAGCTGGTTGGCTCATATATGGATGGACAGGTCAGAATATCTGCTCAAAGGGAATACGTTGGACTGCAAATGCTGCGATTAACTGCGCTTCGGGTAAACGCATTGCACGTTTCAATGCCGTCTCTCGGCAAGTCCTCCAGCCTTTGCGATTCGCACTGGCGCAATGTCGAGCAGAGCCCGATATTTGAAGACAGAGATACATCCCTAGTCGTGATAGTAGAACCGCGGACATGATGCAATTTGGATAGCCGCCGTGCACAGAGGCGCATATGGCAGCCAGAGGGGGCTGTGAGATGCACAGAGTTGACAAATCGTGGTACGCATTGCCGCTGTACCCTCATGGCCTAGGTAGTCGTAGACCGTCATCATGCCTCGGAACGCTAATACATTGGATTGGGTGTGTACACACAGCGATGTGCTGGACTTTTGGCTTGCGGCGAGTATCTTGCGTCTTGGATGGTAAGACAACGCCGGTCTACTGGGACTGGAGGGCTGGAACTGAACAAGGCGGTGCCTTTGAAGGGGACTAGCTGTGCCAGCCAGCCAGCATTTCTGCTCCTATGAGGCATTTCTCATGTCTGCGACTGGCCCGGGCTATTATAATGCTCATAGCGAGGTTGAGTTGCGATCAAATGCGATTGAGACGTGATTGAGGTACCTCGGCTGGAATCCTTCTGAGTGTCTTCCTTGCGTCGCATCATTACACTTGCTGGTGAACACAACAGACACGGTAAAGACACCACGTACTGATGGCGTGTCTCCGTCTTCCTTGAAATCGTCGGTAGGATGAGTTCCAAGTGAGTGAAGAGTCTGAGACTCTGAGTACATGCCATTGAAATGGCGGCAGTCGGGCGGTCTACATGAGGCTAGTTGGACACGGCATGAGCAGGCACGCAGGGTAGCTCAACCGTACA